>NW_027602515.1:0-34081 GCF_053455715.1 Rhinoraja longicauda
TCTCTCTTTCCCTCTCTCTCTCTCTCTCTCTCTCACACACACACACACACACACACACACACTGTCTCTCTCTCTCTCACACACACACACACTCTCTCTCTCTCTCCCTCTCTCTCTCTCTCTCTCTCTCTCTCTCTCTCTCTCTCTCTCTCTCTCTCTCTCTCTCTCTCTCTCTCTCTCTCTCTCTCTCTCTCTCTCTCTCTCTCTCTCTCTCCTCTCTCTCTCTCTCTCTCTTCTTTCTCCCCACTCTCCACTTGATAAAATGACATTTGCAATGAACAATTAAACTAGACTGACATTTGATAACCGTCTGATGAAGTGAAATACGCTCTACCTCCCCATGAAACACCACAACATGTGCCTGACATTTGTGGCAGGTGCAGCACTAACAAATAAACTGCTTTTAACCCGCCTGACTTCTGTTGGATATTTAGTTCCACTAAACTCTAGCCTTGAAGTCAGAGGAATTAAACATCAACAAGTGGCCACGTTGCTCAAAGATGCAGATTAAGCAGAAAAATAACACCATTGCCTGTCATATGTATTGATCATTTTTAATGACAGTCCCTGATCATTGAAGTGTTTATTTCAGTTTCTACCCCCTCATTCTCCCCCCTGCTGCACTTTATAATACACTTACAATAATAAATTAAACCTAACAAATATTTGATCCCCCCTCTCCCCCTCTCTCTCTCTCCTACTCTCTCCCATTTCTCCCTCTCTCTGCCCTCTCTCTCTGCCCTCTCTCTCACTCTCTCTCACTCCGCCTCCACTCTCTCTCCCCCTCTCTTACTGCCCTCTCTCTTCCACCTCTCTTTCGGTGCCCTGTCTCCCTCCCATCTCTCCCCTCTCGCTCTCACACCTCTCTCTTCCTCGTCCCTCTCCCCTCAACTCTCTTCCCCTCTTATTCCCCTCTCTCACTCTCCCCCCTCCCCCTGTCCTGAAACATCACCACCTATTCAGTGTAGATGTTGACCATCATGGGGACTGGACTCTGGATAAGGGGTGGGGTGGGGGATGGTGATATTTCGTGGTTACGGGAGTAAACGACCTTTCTGTTGTCCTCTGGTGGGAACAGGAGGCAAAAGTCGGCCATCTTGAAACAGGCCGAAAACTCGCCCTCCTCTACCTGTTTCACCTTTTCCCTTTTTATTTCAGATGCAGCACGGAAACAGGCCATTCAGCCCACCGAGTCCGTTCCGACCAGCGATCGCCCGTTCACAGATCTATTAATTTAGAGATATAGCGCAGAAACTAAACTAATATACCAAACATTCCACACCCTCTCTCTCTCCCCTTCTCTCTCTCACACACTCACCCCATCTCCCTCTCATCCCTTTTGACTAAATATACTAAACTAAATTAAACTATATTAATATTTGATACCCTGCCCCCCCTCCACTTTATAATAAAATTTACAATATATTAAGCTAATATTTGTTATCCCCTCTCTCCCCCTCCCCCTCCCTATCTCTCCCTCTCCCTCTCTCTCTCTCTCCTCTTTCTCTCCCCCTCCACTGTATAAGAAAACATTAAAAATAATAAATTAAACAACTAATATTTGATACCCCCTCTCCCCGTCTTTCTACCCTATCACTCTCCCTCTCCACCCTTTCTCTCTCTTTCTCTCTCCCCTCTCTCTCACCCTCTCTCAATCTTTCTCTCACCCTCTCTCTCTCACCCCCTCTCTCTTTCGCCTTTTTATCTCCCCCCTGTGATATCACAGTCAGTGAAAATGGTGAGCAAGAATTAAAGCAGGAACTTTTTCAGATTGGAAAGTGAGCTGAGAAATAGCAAATGGTGTTTGTTGCAGGTAAGTGTGAGGTTTAAATTTTGGGAAGTCAGACCAGGGCATGATCTTCATCGTGAATGATAGTTCGCTGGGGAGTGTTGTAGAGCAGAGGGATCGCAGAACAAAAGTACATAGTTGCAAAAAAAGGGACGTAACAGGGGGATAGGGTGGTGGAGAAGGTTTTTTTGGCGAACTGTCTTCATCAGCCAGTGAATAAAATTTAAAAGTTGGAAAGTTATGTTCAGTTGGACAAGACGTTAGTGAGGACGCACTTGGAGTAATGTGCACATTTTTAGCCACCGTGTTTGGGCAATATGCCACTAATTTGTAAAGAGCGCTGAATATATTATCGAACAAGTTGCCCGGAGACAAGGTTCGGAGCTCGAGGGAAAGGCTGGACACGCCAGGACTTTATTACATGGAGCTCAGTAGAGAGAGCAGTGATCTCGTGGAGGTGCACAGTATCATAGGGAGTGCCATAGTAATAATACTACGACATTTGGACAGGTACATGAGGACACTGGTTAGTGGCCAATTAGTGGGCAATCAGGAGATGAGTGGGCAAAATTAGAGCACGTAGTATAGGGGCAGTGTATTGACATGGATAGAAAATTGGTTGGCAGATTGGAAACAAAGAGTAGGAATTAATGGGTCCCTTTCGCAATGGCAGGCAGTGACTAATGGGGTACCGCAAGGCTCGGTTCTGGGACCGCAGCCATTTACAATCCATATATAGATGATTTTGATGAAGGAATAAAAAGTAACATAAGCAGATTTGCAGATGACACAAAGCTGGGTGGCATGATGAACTGTGAAAAAGATGCTATGAGGATGCAGGGTGACTTGTATAGGTTGGGTGAGTGGGCAGATGCAGTGTAATGTGGATAAATGGGAGGTTATCCACTTTGGTGGCAAGAACAAGAAGGCAGATTATTATCTGAATGGTGTCCGATTATGATAAGGGGAAGTGCAACAAGACCTGGGAATCCTTGTAGATCAGTCAATAAAAGTAAGCATGCAGGTATGGCAGGCAATGAAGAAAGCTAATGGCATGTTAGACTTCGCAACGAGAGGATTTCAGTACAAGAGCAAAGAGATCCTTCTTCAGTTGTACAGGGACCTGGTGAGACCACATCTGAGGTATTGTGTGCACATTTGGTCTCCCAATTTGTGGAAGGACATTCTTGCTATTGGGGGAATGCAGCGCAGGTTCACGAGGTTAATTCCCAGGATGGCGGGACTGTCATATGATGAAAGAATGGAGCGACTGGGCTTGTATTTACTGGAGTTTAGAGGGGATCTTATAGAAACAGATACAATTATTAAGGGATGCAGGAAACATGTTTCCGATGTTGGGGGAGTCCAGAACCAGATGCCACAGTTTAAGAATCAGGTGTAGGCCATTTAGTACTGAAATGAGGAAAAACTCTTTCACCCAGAGAGTTGTGAAGTTATGAAATTCTCAAAGGTCAGACTGGGAGTGGGAGGGGGAGTTGAAGTGCTCAGCCACCGGGTCTGACCTTTCTGTCATGGGCCTCTCCAGTGCCATAGTGAGGCCAACTGGAAATTGGAGGAACAGCACCTAATATTTCGCTTGGGCAGCTTGCAGCCCAGCGGTATGTACATTGACATCTCCAACTTTAGACATTTCCTCTGTCTCTCTCCTATTTCCCCCCTCCCCCTTCCCAGTTCTCCCACTGTCTTTCTGTCTCCACCTATATCCTTTCTTTGTCCGGCCCCCCTGACATCAGTCTGTAGAAGGGTCTCGACCCGAAGCGTCACCTATTCCCGCGCGGACTAATGTGACACACTCTCTCCCCTTTCACTCTCCCCTTCTCTCTCTCACACTCACCCCATCTCTCTCTCTCTCTCTCTCCTCTCCTTTGACTAAATAAACTAAACTAAATTAAAGAGCTCGAGGGGCGAGCGGAAGCTAGGAATATGGGGAGAAGCCGGCACAGGTTACTCATTGTGGATGATCTGCCATGATCACAATGAATGGCGGTGTTGGCACGAAGGGACAAATGGCCTCCTGCGCCTATATTCTACGTTTCTATGTCTCTAAACTAAAAATAATCTCTCCCCTTTCTCTCCCCCCTCACAATAATCAATTAATTCACAATAATAAACTAAACTAATATTTGATATTCTTTCTCGCATTCCATTTTATAATAAATTCAACAATAAACTAAACTAATATTTGTTACCCACTCTCTCTCCCTCCCCTTCCTCCCCCTCACTCTCTCTCCCCTCTTTCTCTACTTCTCTTTCCCTCCCCCCCATTTTATAAGACTACATTTACAACAATCAATTAAACTAAACTAATATTTGATACCAACTTCCCGCTCCCTCTCTCCCCACTCTTCCCTCCCCTCCCATCCCTCTCCCGACCTCTCCTATCTCTCCCCTCTCTCTGCCCTCTCCCTCTCTCCTTTTTCTCCCCAGTCTCTCTCATCCCCAGTCTCTCCACCTCTCTCTCCCCCTCTCTCTCTCTTCCCCTCGCCTCATTTCTCTCTCTCTCCTCTCTTTTGACTAAATAAAATAAACTGTTAAAATAAAAACTAAACTCTCCCCTCTCTTCCTCCTCTCTCTCCCCCTCTCTCTCCCTCTCCCTTTCTCCCCCTCTCGCTTCCCCCTCTATCTCACCTCTCTCTCACTTCCCCCTCTCTCTCCTCTCTTTCACTCTTCCTCCTCTTTCTCACACCACCCTCTCTCCCTTCCTTCAGTCTCTCCCCGTCTCTCTTTCTCCTCTCTCTCCCCCTCTCCACTTCATTTTCATGAATTTACAATTATAAACTAAACTAATATTTGATACCATGACCCCCCCCTCGACTTGAGAACCAAATTTACAATATATGAAGCTAACAATTATTATCCCCTCTCTCTCCCTCTCCTTCCCTCCCCGCCCTCTCTCTCCTCTTCTCTCTCTCTCCCTCTTTCTCTCCCCCGTGCACTATATAAGAATACATTTCAAAGTCACAGCGTCATGGAGTCATGTAGCACGGAAATATCCGGCCCAACTCGCCCACTCCAATGCAACTTGCCCCGTCTATCCCAGTCCCACTACCCGCGTTTGCCCCATATCTTTCTCAACCCGTCCCATCCACGTACATGTCTAAATGTTTCTTAAACTTTGCACCAGTACATGCGTCTGACAGCCCGTTCTATACACCCACCACCCTGTGTGTACGAGGACATTCTGTTTTTTTTGTGCGAGACTTGTATCCTATGTTTGACTTTCCTCAGATAGGCACAGACACAAAGTAAACCAGCTCAGAGTTCAGAGGCGGTTCCATCTAACAGGTCGGTTCATTAAAGGCCTTATCGACGAACAAAGGGAAACACTCTGAGGAGACCCACCTCTCTCTCTCCTCTCCTGTCCTCTCTCCCCTCTCCTCCTTCTCTCCCCCTCCCCCCTCTCCCCCTACCCCCTCTCTCTCTCACAAACCCCTGTCTCTCTCCCCCTCTCTCATTCTACTATCAGTTACGACCTTATGACAAACAGGGGGAGGATTGGGGAGTGGAGGATGTGTGTGGGGGAGAGAGGGGGAGTAGTGTGGGAATGAGTGCAATGGGGAGAGAGAGTGCGGTGGAGCACGGGGAGAGGTAGGGGGAGTGTGGGGGAATGTAAGGGGTAGGGGTGTGGGCAGAGAGGGGGATGTGCGTGGGGATAGAGATGGGGAGGAGTGTGGGGGAAAGAATGGGAGGAGTGGTGAGTGTGTGTGGAGAATGCAGGAGTGTGGGGATGGAGAGTGGGAGGAGAGTGGGGAGAGAGGGGGTGCGGAGAGAGAGGGGGATGTGTATGGGGAGAGAGATTCGAGGAGTGTGGCAAGACAGAGGGGAGTGTGGGGAGAGAGTGGGGAGGAGTGTGGAGAGGGGAGGAAGTGGGAAAGCAGAATCGGAAAAGTGGGGAGAGGACAGAGAATGGGAGGAGGGAGAGAGGGAGAGAGAGAGAGAGAGAGTGAGGAGTGTTGGGAGAGACGCATAATGCGTTATTCCTTCAATCTTATCCAGCAGAAAGTTATCGACTCATTATCACCGCTGCCTATTAAAGTGAAAATAACAAATAAATACGTGTGCACCCGCCAACGTGGATAGAACAACAAGATGCCGTGAGAGCTCATTACAGATGAGATTAATTACTGAGAATGTTACTGCTTATACAGACCCATCACTGACCACACTGATAATGTTACTGCTTATCCAGACCCATCACTGACCACACTGATAATGTCACTACTTTTCCAGACCCATCACTGACCACACTGATGATGTCACTGCTTATCCAGACCTACCGCTGACCACACTGATAACGTCACTGCTTATCCAGACCCATCACTGACCACACTGATAATGTCACTGCTTATCCAGACCCATCACTGACCACACTGAAAATGTCACTGCTTATCCAGACCCATCACTGACCACACTGATAATATCACTGCTTATCCGGACCTTTGACAAAGTCTCCCATGGTAGACCGATCCAGGAGGTGAAGGCACACGGGATTAACGGTGACTTGGTCGCATGAATTCAGAACTGTCTGAATGATAGAAGGCAGAGTGTTGTGGTGGAAGGGCAATATTCAGGCTGGATGTCTGTGACCAGTAGTAATACACAGGGATCTGTGCTGGGACCTCTACTGTTTGTGATACACATAAATGACTTGGGCATGAATATACACGGGTTGTTTTGTAAGTTTGCGGATGACACCAAGATTTCTGGGGTTGAGGAATGTGAGGGAGGCTGTCTCAGTATTTAGTGGCGTATAGATCAAGTAGAGAGATGGGAGGGGTGGGGAAAATCACAGATGCAAATTATTCTGAGCAAATGAGAGATGTTGCAATTTGGGACGTCAAATGTGAGTTCAAACTATATAATTAATGACATGACCCTTAACATCAGTGATGTATAAAAGTATCTTGCAATACAGGTAAACAGCTCCCTGAATGTGATAACGGCAGTGGACAGTTGTAAAGAGGCATATGGTACAGTTTCGTTCATTGGTCAAGGAGTGGTGGTCTATCTCAGGGATTGGTGCTGCGCTCATTGTTGTTTGTCATCTGTGTCAATGAGTTGCCTGAGAATGTAACGGACTAATGTAAAAGTTTGCAGTTGACACTGAATTAGGTGGTATCACAGGCATTGAAAAATGATTGGCAAGGTTTAGAGCAGGAACTTTTTCAAATTGGAAAGTGGGCTGAGAAATGGCAAATGGTGCTTCTTGCAGATGTGTGAGATTTTAAATTAGGGAAGACCAGCCAGGGCATGATCTTCACCGCGAATGGTAGTTAGCTGGGTAGTGTTGTAGAGCAGAGGGAACTCAGAATAAAAGTACATAGTTGCAAGAAAAGGGACGTAACAGGGGGATAGGGCGGTGGGGAAGGTTTTTTTCCCACTGTCTTCATCAGCCAGTGAATAAAATTTAAAAGTTGGAAAGTTATGTTCAGTTGGGCAAGACTTTGTTGAAGACGCACTTGGATACGTCACCATGTTTAGGAAATATGCCACTAATTTGTAAAGAGTGCAGAAAATAATTTCAACACGTTGCCAGAAAACAAGGGTAGGAGCTAGAGGGAAATGTTGGGCTCGCCAGGACTTTATTCCATGGAGCGCAGCAGGCAGTGCAGTGGGGAATTAAACATAAATAGATATCCACATTTCTCAAAGATGCAGATTAAGCAGAAAACATTATAATCGCCTGTCACGTACATTGGTCATTTTTAATAACAGTCCCTGATCATTGAAGTGTTTATTTCAGTTTCTACGAGTGCCTGGTTTGCACTGCATGATGGGAGATATGCTCTCTTGAATTGCTTGATAAATAAGCACATAAATGAAGTCTGCGTGTGTGGCAGCTTTCTCTGTGCCGCTGTGTGGACAGCCCAGACGGGTGAGTTGGTCATTTACTCTCAGACCGACCTTACTGTCTGGTCTGTGGGTTTGAATTAACATCTACCTGTCACCTGGTCTGAAGTGGTTCACCACAATATAAACTGCAGATTGAACAGAGCCACAGCTAATGTTCACCGGCTGGAACTAATATTCCCCACTGGGCGAAGTACACAGAACATTTAGCCATCTCCCCCTTTCTCAGATCTGAAGCTGCATTTTAATTTTCAGCATTATGTGTTATTCTTTCAAATGTATGCCGGAGAGAGTTAATTAGCATTTCTAACCTGTTAATTAAGAAGAAAATAATAAGTTAACGCATCTTCAGCTGCCGTGTTTACCAGCGTGGATAGAGCAGCAAGATGGAATTAGTGCTCATTAAAGTTTAGATTAATTATGGATACTGAACGAGTTAACAATAGACAATAGGTGCAGGAGTAGGCCATTCGGCCGTTCGAGCCAGTACCACCATTCAATGTGATCATGGCTGATCATTCTCAATCAGTACCCCGTTCCTGCCTTCTCCTCATACCCCCTGACTCCGCTATCCTTAAGAGCTCTATCTAGCTCTCTCTTGAATGCATTGGGAGAATTGAGCTCCACTGCCATCTGAGGCAGAGAATTCCACAGATTTACAACTCTCTGAAAACGTTTTTCCTCATCTCCGCTCTAAATGGCCTACCCTTTATTCTTAAACTGTGACCCCTTAATAATCTTATATGTTTCGATCAAATCCCCTCACATCCTTCTAAATTCCAGTTTATACAAGCCTCGTCGCTCCAGTCTTTCAACATATGACAGTCCCGCCATTCCGGGAATTAACCTAGTAAATCTACGCTGCACGCCCTCAATAGCAAGAATATCCTTCCTCAACCCCTTTAGAATCGAACATTTGAATTAAAAGGAAGGGATTCTTTGAGAAGATGTGGGAAAAATGGATCGTTTATTTCAGCCATGACACCAACTGGATAAATGCCGAGCTAGATATTGGAAGACTGTGTTGTATAGAACTAGATGGTATGTTTGTGCGAATATTGAAATATCTCTAGATAACCAATCATTGTTACTTTTTTATATTTTATTTGGTAAGTGTACCACACTGTCTTGTTCAAATGTATTTATTTATCTATTTATCTCCTTTATTTATTTAGTTATCAATTCATTTATTTATTTAATTTTGTTGTTTTTCTTATTTTATTTTATTCATGTTGATGGTGTTGTACTGTTTTGTATATTTCTCAGTGAAAAAAACAATAAAAACAGAAGAGACAAAAAAGAAAGAATTCTTTATTTCACATCATATCAAATGTAAAACATCGGGGGCAGATTTAATGAGATCATGTCACTGCTTATCCAGACCCATCACTGACCACACTGTTAATGTCACTGCTTATCCAGACCCATCACTGACCACACTGATAATGTCACTGCTTATCCAGACCCATCACTGACCACACTGATAATGTCACTGCTTATCCAGACCCATCACTGACCACACTGATAATGTCACTGCTTATCCAGAGAGAAAGAGAGTGAAGAGTGTGGGGAGGAGGAGGGGGGGAGGAACGTGGAGAGAGAGGGAGGTGTGTGGGGAGAGAAATGGGAGGAGTGGAGGGAGGGGATGGAGGGTGGGAAGGGAGGGGGTTTGGGGAGAGGAATTGAATAGTGTGGGGAGAGAGAGTGAGTGGGGAGATAGAGTAGGCAGGATGAATGTGGGGAGCGAGAGAGGAGTGTGAGGAGAGAGAGGGGGATTGTGGGGAGAATGACGGGGAGGACTGTGGGGAGAGAGGGCGTTTTAGGGGATGGGGAGGTAGGAGTGTGAGAGAGAGGGTGGAAGGATTGTGTGGGGAGTGGGATGAATGTGGGGATGGAGGGGGGAGTGGGGGAGAGTGGGGGAGAGGGAGAGGAGATGGGTGTGAGAGAGAGGAAGGTGTGTGGTGAGAGAGAGAGGGAGGAGTGTTGAGGGAGGATGGGGATTGTGGAGAGAAATTAGGAATGTGGGAATTGAGAGGGGAGGACTGTGGGGAGAGGGGGGAGTGGGCAATAGACAATAGACAATAGACAATAGGTGCAGGAGTAGGCCATTCAGCCCTTCGAGCCAGCACCGCCATTCAATGCGATCATGGCTGATCACTCTCAATCAGTACCCCGTTCCTGCTTTCTCCCCATACCCCCTCACTCCGCCATCCTTAAGAGCTCTATCCAGCTCTCTCTTGAAAGCATCCAACGAACTGGCCTCCACTGCCTTCTGAGGCAGAGAATTCCACACCTTCACCACTCTCTAACTGAAAAAGTTCTTCCTCATCTCCGTTCTAAATGGCCTACCCCTTATTCTTAAACTGTGGCCCCTTGTTCTGGACTCCCCCAACATTGGGAGCATGTTTCCTGCCTCTAATGTGTCCAATCCCCTAATTATCTTATATGTTTCAATAAGATCCCCCCTCATCCTTCTAAATTCCAGTGCATATAAGCCTAATTGCTCCAGCCTTTCAATATACGACAATCCCGCCATTCCGGGAATTAACCTACGGAGAGAGAGCAGTGTGAAAGAGAGGGAGTGTTGCCAGAGACAGTGCGGAACAGATTCACCAGGATGTTATCTGGAATGGACAGCATTAGTTTGTAGACAGAATCAATTGTGTGCGATTGGTCTCCATGGAACGCAGGAGGATGAGGGGTGATCTCAGAGACGTGTTTTAGATCATGAAAGGAATAGATAGGGCGATGCTCAGGTTCTCCTGCCCTTAGTAGGAGAATCGAGGTCCAGAGGACATACGTTTAAGGTGAAGGGGAAATGATTGAATAGGAATCTGAGGGGTAACGTTTTCACACAATGGGTGGTGGATGTATGGAACAAACTGCCAGATGAGGAATTTGAGGCGGGGACTATCCCAACGTTTATGAAATAGTTAGACAGGTTGGGTACATGAATAGGACAGATTTGGTGGGATATGGACCAATGCAGACAGGTGGAACTAGCGTAGATGGGGCCTGTTGGCTGACGTGGGCAAGTTGGGCCGAAGGGCCTGATTCCACACCATATCTATCTATGACTATATGAGTACAGGGCTGAACTACCTCCTCTGAAAGTTCGTTCCACACACCCACCACGGGTTTTGGCAACATCCTCGTAAATCTCCTCCATCACCTTTCCAGATTGACACCATCTTTCCTGTATCATGGTGCCCAAAACTGAACACAATACTCCAAATGCAGCCTCACCAACGTCTTACACAACCGCAACATAACCTCTATACACAATGCTCTGACAAAAGACGGCCAATGTAACAAAATACTTTTTGACCACACTATCAACCTGTGACACTATGTACCTATTTCAACACACTATGTACCTGTCGTCCTATATCCCTTTGTTCTACAGTTAATTCACATTTCTGCCTCGTTTCCAGGTCAACGGTACTGACACTTCTGAACTCACTGATGGTTTCACTTCCCATGTGCGTCTGATTGTGAATACACTTGCACTACAGCTGAACATCCAAATAAAGAATAATCAAGACTTAACTGCTCCTCCAAGTGCAGCGCTCTCCTCAGTCATACTTCAAATATCTGCGAAGCCCTTTTGTGTAGTTCTGGTTACCATATTATACCAATGATGTCCTATTGCCAGAGGCAGTGGTGAACAGATTCACCAGGATGTTATCTGGAATGGACAGCGTTAGTTTGAGGACAGATTTGATCAGGTGGGATTGATCTTATTGGAGCAAGAATGTACATGGACGACCTTACTGAGGCTTGTAAAATTATGTCAACTACAGCAGGGTTGAGTAGATGGTCGCAGTTATTTCCCAGGCTGGGAGAATCTGAACCCAGAGAAGTTACGTTTAATCGAAAGGGGGGAGATTTAAGGGAATTCTGACTTCAAAGATGGTGCAATCTTTTCATTTGAGGCGGTGGGGACAGATACCATCTCAGCAAATAAACAGCATTTGGACAGGCGTTTGTTTCCGATAGGAATGGAGGGATATGGGACAAATACAGGTGAATGAGATTACCGTAGATAGGTATCTCGGTCCGCATGGACCGCTGGGCTGAAGGGCCTGTTTCCCTGTTGTTCACATGACTGGAATCAGCGGTTCTGTAATCACTAATGTGCTCTGTCATCGGCCTCCCCAGTTGTAGCCACATTGCAGACACATCACTGACTGCACAACAGTGGCGATACTGTATTGGGTGGTGGTGTCACCAACAACGGAGGCACATTGTTCATCTCCCTCGCAAGTGTCCAACAGGTGCTTCACTCTCCTTAAACTAAACTCTAGCCTAGAAATCCGAGGAATTAAACGCCAATAGGTGTCGAATGTTCTCACACCTGCAGTTTAAACAACAAAATGATATAACTGCCTATCATATACGTTGGTCGTTTTAATATGTCTCGGATCATTGAAGTGTTTCTTTCAGTTTCTCTGTGTACCAGATATACACAACAGGAAGGGAGAAATGCTCTCTTGAATTAATTAATAAATAGGCACAGAAATACAGACTGAGTGTGCGTGAGAGCTCTCTTAACTTCACTGGAATTTAGGATGAGAGAGGATCTTGTCGAAACATACAGAATTCTGAAGAAGGGTCTCCACCTATTCCTTCTCCCAAGAGATGCTGCCTGTCCCGCTGAGTTACTCCAGCTTTTTGTGTCTATCTTCTGTTGAAACCAGCATCTACAGTTCCTTCTTACACATATACATATCTTAAGGGATTGGACAGGCTAGATACAGGAAAAATGTTCCCGATGTTGTGGGAGTCCAGAAAAGGGATCACAGTTTACGAATAAGGGGTAGCTCAATTATTACTGAGATGAGGTAAAACTAATTTGTCGTCGACCTCCCCAGTTGAGATGAATTGTGAATCTGTGGAATTCTCTGCCACAGAAGTCAGTGGAGGCCAATTCACAGGAGGTTTTCAAGAGAGAGTCAGATATGGCTCTTACTGCTAACGGAATAAAGCTGCATGGGGAGAAAGCAGGAACGGGGTACTGATTTAGGATGGTCGGCCTTGATCATATTGAATGGCGGTCCTGGCTCAAAAGGCCAAATGGCAAATTCCTGCAACTATTTTCTTTGTTTCGATGTTTCTGAACCATTGTGGACAGCCCAGACGGGTGAGTTGGTCATTAACTCTCAGACCGTCTTTGTTGTCAGGTCTGTAAGTTTGAATTAGCATCAACCTGTCAACTGGTCTGAAGTAGTTCAATAAAAAGTAAACTGCAGATTGAACAGAACCTTGCCTTGTGTTCACCGGCTGGAACTAATATTCCCCACTGGGTGAATGGCACAGCACAATTGCTCAACTCTCCCTATCTCAGATCTGAAGCTGCATTTTAATTTTCAGCATTATATGTTATTCTTTAAATTGTGTGCCGGAGAGAGGCAATTAGTATTTATAACGATTGTTAATTAAGATGAAAATCGCAAATGAATGCATCTTCACCTGCCGTGTTTACCAGCGTGGATAGAGCAGCAAGATGGAGTTAGTGCTCATTGCAGATGAGATTAATTACAGATACTGAACGTACGTTAACCCTTTACAGTCAAACATCTGCAATAATGCAAATCATATGTTTGTTATCCACTTTGGTATAAAATATAAAACACAGGAGTTAAGATGAAATGGAAGTATCACAACCTGATGCTTAGACAGAGAAACATAGAAAAATAGAAAACAATTGCAGGAGTGGGACATTCGGCCCTCGAGCCTGCACCACCATTCAACATGATCATGGCTGATCATCCTAAATCAGTAACCCGTTCCTGCTTTCTCCCCATATCCTTTGTTTCCGTGACCCGAAGTGCTATATCTAACTTTTGCTTGAAAGCATCCAGTAAATTGGCCTCCACTGCCTTCTGTGGCAGAGAATTCCACAGATTCACAACTCCCTGGGTGAAAAGTTTATCCTCACATCAGTCCTAAATAGTAAACCTCTTATTCTAAAACTGTGACCCCCGGACTCCCCCAACATCGGGAACATATTTTCTCATACAGCCTGTCCAATCCCTTAAGAATTTTATGTTTCTATAAGATTATAAGATCAGTGATAATGTCACTGCTTATCCAGACCCATCACTGACCACACTGATAATGACACTGCTTATCCAGACCCATCACTGACCATACTGATAATGTCACTGCTTATCCAGACCCATCACTGACCACACTGATAATGTCACTGCTTATCCATAGCCATCACTGACCACACTGATAATGTCACTGTTTATCCAGACCCATCACTGACCCCCCTGATAATGTCACTGTTTATCCAGACCCATCACTGACCACACTGATAATGTCACTGTTTATCCATAGCCATCACTGACCACACTGATAATGTCACTGCTTATCCAGACCCATCACTGACTGCACTGACGTCACACACAGGTAATCATCCATTCCAAGGACATCTCACATAACAACCAGTTCCCAGTTCCGTCGCACAACGCTCAGATATATTTTCACCAGTGAAATCATTGGCAACATTGGCCTCGTGCTGAGCCACGGTAGATGATTGAACAAATATGCAGGTTACTGACCCACAGCTAACCATTGAACAGAAACTCTGACTGTTAATGTTAAAAAACAAGTGTGATTAACATGATTTGGCTTGAAGTGGATGATCAGCCATGGTAACAAAGAATGGCGGTGCTGGCTCGAAGGGCCTAATGGCCTCCTCCTGCACCTATTTTCTATGTTTCTATGTTTCGAAGTGAATCTGTTCTCCGATCCCAGGACAGAGATCTATGGACAAGTGAGGAATGTCTTACTGCCCTATTTGTGCACACACCCTCCAGTTATAGAGACATGGAGTCAGAGAATCTTAGAGGCTTCGGCCCAGACTGCCCACACTGGCCAACATGTCTCATCCACACTAGTCCCACCTGCCTTCGATCGGCACATATTGCTATCAATGGCTAATCGATGCCTGTCTAAATGGTCCTTCAAGTTTGAGAGAGTATTTTTGTGTTAGCACCTTAATATAATACATTTTATAATGAGTAGCTTTAGTATCTCTGTACCTGATAGTACCTTTTATAGTCGGCTTTTCTAAGAAGTGAGCAAAAAAGGTCGATCAGGGCAGATCTGTAGATATTGAATACATGGACTTCAGCATTGTATTCGAGAAGGTTCCTCGTGGTAGCTTGCTCTTGAAGGTTAGATCGCATGAGACGCAAGGAGAGATAGCTGAATGGATAGCAAATTGGCTTCATGGAAGGAAGCAGAGGGTGATAGTGGAAGGTTGCTTCTCAGACTGGACGCCAGTGACTAGTGGCATGCGTCAGGGTTCGCTGCTGGGCCCGTTACTGTTTGTCATCTATATCAAAGATTTGGATGAGATCACGCAGCGGCAAGATTAGCAAGTTTGTAGTTGAAACAAAAGTGGGTTGTTTTGCAGTCAGTAAAGATGTTTGTTATGAAGTGCAATATGATCTTTATCGATTAGTCACGTGTACTGAGGAATGGTTGATGGAATTAATGCAGATAAATATGAGAAGCATAGAAACATAGAAAATAGGTGCAGGAGGAAGCCATTTGGCCCTTCTAGCCAGCACCGCCGTGCATTGTGATCATGGCAAAGCATCCACAATCAGTAACCTGTGCCTGCCTTCTCCCCATATCCATTGATTCCGCTTGGCCCTAGAACTCCAGCTAACTCTCTTGTAAATTCATCCAGTGTGTTGGCCTCCACTGCCTTCGTAGGCAGAGAATTCCACAAATTCACAACTCTCTGGGTGAAAAAGTTTTTTTTCACCTCAGTTTGAAATGGCCTCCCCTTTAATCTTAGACTGTGCCCCCCTTGTTCTGGACTCCCCCAACATCGGGAATTTTTTACCTGCATCTAGCTTCTCCAGTCCTTTTATAATTTTATCCATTTCTATAAGATTCCATCTCATACATCTGAATTCCAGTGAATACAAGCCCAGTCTTTCCAATCTTTCCTCATTTGACAGTCCCGCCATCCCGGGGATTAACCTCGTGATTCAACGATGCACTGCCTCAATCGCAAGGATGTCCTTCCTCAAATTAGGAGACCAAAACTGCACACAATATTCCAGATGTAGTCGCACCATTGCCCTATACAAATGCAGAAGGACCTCTTTACTCCTATAGTCAAATCAAAGTATGGTATTGCAAAGTGAGGTATTGCATTTTGAGAAATCTAACCTGGGCAGGACCGACACAGTGAATGGTAGGGTTCTGGGTAGTGTTGTAGGGCAGAGGGATCTAGGAGTGCAGGTGCACAGTTCCTTGAAGGCGGAAGCACAGGTCGATCTGGTGTTGACAAAAAGGCTTTTGGCACATTGGCCTTTATCAGCCAGAGTATGGAGTATGGATGTTGGGAGGTCATGTTGCAGTAATATAAGACCTTCGTGAGGCTGCATTTGGAGTATTATGTTCTGTTCTGGGTACCGTGTTATAGGAAAGACGTTGCCAAACTGGAAACGTTCCAGGTACATTTTACGAGGATAGTGCCAGTGTCTGACCTGTAGGAAGAGGTTGAGTAGGCTCGGACTATCCATTGGAGCACAAGAGGAAGAGGGGTGATCTTATTTAAGTGTATTTGATCATGAGAGGAATTGATCGGATAAATGCACAGATTCTCTTGCCCTGAGTACGAGAATCGAGCTCCAGAGGACATACTTTTAACATGAATAGGAAAAGCTGTCATTGGAATCGGTGGGATAACTCTTTCACACAAAGGGTGGTGGATGCATGGAACAAGCTGCCAGAAGAGGTAGTTGAGGCAGGGACAATCCCAACATTTAAGAAATTGTTAGACAGGTACACGAATAGGACGGGTTTGGAGGGATATGGATGAAACGGAGGCAGGTGGGAGCAGGGACATGTTGGACGGTGTGGGCAAGTTGGGCCGAAGGGCCTGTTTCCACAACGTATCACTCCATGACTCTATGAGCACCGGCCTGAAAAACCTCCTCTGGCAACTCGTTCCATTCACCCACCAAACTTTGTGTGATAAATTACCCCGCAGGTTCCGATGAAATGTTCCCACCTCATCTTAAACCTCCGTCCCATGGTTCTTGCTTCCCCTTCTCTGTGCGCCTGCCAGGTGTATTCCTTTCATTATTTTGTTCACCTCTAAAAGATCACCCCAGTTAATCCTGCGCATCAAAGAATAAATTACTAGCCTGCTGAATCTGTGGCTGTAGACCAGGCCCTCCAGTCCTGGCAACATCCTCGTAAATCTGCTCTACGCCCTTTGCAGATTTACACCATTTTCCCGATACTACGGTGCCCAACACTGAACACAATAATCTAAATATGGACTCACCAACGTCTTAAACAATTGCAACATGACCTCCCAACTTCAAAACTCAAAGCTCTCGCTGATGAAGGCCAATGTGCCTAAAGCCTTTTCGACCAAACTATTTACCGATGACGCTACATTTAACGCACTGTGTACCTGTCGTGCTAGATCCCTCTGCTCTACAGTTAATGCATCTTTTTGTCTCGGTTCCAGCTCATCGGGACTGACACCCCTGAATTCACAGATGGTTTCATTTCCAATCTGCGTCTGATTCTGAACAAACCTGCACTGCAGCTGAACATGAAATTATAGAAAAATCAAGACTTAACTGCTCCTCCACGTGCAGCGGCCTCCTCAGTTGTGCTTCAAATATCTGCGAGGCCCTTTTGTGTAGTTATGGTCACCATATCATGGAAATTATGTCCTATTGCCAGAGACAGTGCGGAACAGGTTCACCAGGTTGTTATCTGGAATGAATAGTTAGAAGACAGATTAGATCTGTGCTGGGCTCAATGTTGTTTGTCATCCATATCAATGAGTTGCATGAAATTGTACAAAGACTAATTTTTAAGTTTGCAGTTGACACTAAAGTAGATGGTATCACAGACTGAAAATGTTTAGCAAGAATTAAAGCAGGAACTTTTCAAATTGGAAAATGGGCTGAGAAATAGCAAACGGTGTTTCTTCCAGATAAGTGTGAGATTTTAATTTTTGAAGTAAAATCAGGGCATGATCGTTACCGTGAATGGTAGTTAGCTAGGGAGTGTTGTAGAGCAAAGGGATCCATACATTAGAAGTAACTCCAGCAAGTCTGCAGATGACACAATGCTGGGTGACAGTGTGAACTGCAAAGAGGATGTTAAGAGGTTGCAGGGTGACTACGCCAGGTTGAGTGAGTGGGCAGATGCATGGCAGATGCAATATAATGTAGATAAATGTGAGGTTATCCACTTTGGCAGCATAAACAAAGAGACAGATTACTATCTCAATGGTGTCAGATGAGGTAACGGGGAAGTACAACACGACCTGGGTGTCCTTGTACACCAGTCACTGAAAGTAAGCGTGCAGGTACAGCAGACATGGAAGAAAGATAATGGCATGTTGGCCTTCATTACGAGAGGATTTGAATAAAGGTGCAAAGAGGATCTTTTGCAGTTGTATTTTTTGGTCTCATAATTTGAGGAAGGACGTTGAGGCAGTGCGCCATATGTTCACGAGGTTAATCCCTGGGATGGCGGGACTGTCATATTAGGAAAGATTGGAAAGACTGGGCTTGTATTTACTGGAGTTTAGAAGGATGAGAGGGGATCTTATAGAGACGTATAAAATTATAAAAGTACTGGACAAGCTAGATGTAGGAAAAATATTTCCAAAGTTGGGGGAGTCTAGTACCAGGAGCCAAAGTCTAAGAATAAAGGGGAGGCCATTTAAAACTGAGGTGAGAAGTAACTTTTTCACCCAGACTTGTGAATTTATAGAATTTTCTGCCACAAAAGGCAATGGAGGCCAATTCACTGGATGAATTTGAAAGAGAGTTAGACAGAACTCTAGGGGATGGTGGAATCAAGCGATATGGGGAGAAGGCAGGCACAGGTTACTGATTGTGGATGATCAGCCATGATCACCATGAATGGCGGTGCTCGCTCGAAGGGTCTAATGGCCTCCCCCTGCACCTATTTTCTATGTTTCCAAGTTTCTATGTTACATAGTTCAAAGAAAAGGGACGAAACAGGGAGGTGGGGTGGTGGAGAAGGTTTTTTGAAGCACTGTCTTCATCAATCAGTGAATAAAATTTAGAAGTTGGAAAATTATATTCAGTTCGACAAGACGTTGGTGAGGACGCACTTGGAGTAACGTGTATAATTTTTCGTCAGCATGTTTAGGAAATATGCCACTAATTTGTAAAGAGTCCTCAAAATATTTTACAACACGTTGCCAGAAAACAAGGGTCGGAGATACAGGGAAAGGCTGGGCTGCGAGGACTTTATTTCATGAAGCGCAGCAGGCAGTGGAATGATCTCATGGAGGGGCAGGGTATCATAGGTAACATAGTAATATCAACACAAAGTCATTTGGACAGGTACATGAAGGGAATGGTTTAGAGGGAGATGATTCATATGCCGGTAAATGGGAATACTTCAGATGAATTAAAATGCACCATCCCACCCCATGAAACACGGCAGCCTTTGGCCAAACGTTGCGCCAGGTACAGCACTAACAAATATACTGCTTTTAAATGGCCCTTGGATATTCTGTTACCACAGAACTCTAACCTTGAAATCATGGGATTTGCCTGTCATATATATTGGTCATTTTTGATAACAGTCCCTGATCATTGAAGTGTTTATTTCAGTTTCTACGTGTGCCAGGTTTACACTGCATGATGGGAGATATGCTCTCTTGAATTGCATGATAAATAAGCACATAAATGAAGTCTGCGTGTGTGGCATCTTTCTCTGTGCCGCTGTGTGGACAGCCCAGACAGATGAGTTGGTCATTTACTCTCAGACCGACCTTACTGTCTGGTCTGTGGGTTTGAATTGACTTCTACCTGTCAACTGGCCTAAAGTAGTTCACTACAAAATAAACTGCAGATTGAACAGAGCCACAGCTCGTGTTCACCGGCTGGAACTAATATTTCCCATTGGGCGAAACGCACAGAACATTTACCCAACTCACCCTTTCTCAAATCTGAAGCTGCATTTTAATTTTCTGCATTTTGTGTTATTATTTCAAGTGTATGCCGGAGAGAGTTAATTGGCATTTCTAACCTGTGTTAATTAAGATGAAAATAACAAGCTAATGCATCTTCAGCTGCCGTGTTTACCAGCGTGGATAGAGCAGCAAGATAGAGTTCGTGCTCATTAAAGTTTAGATTAATTATGGATATTGAACTTGAGTTAACCCTTTAGAGTCGAACATTTGAATTAAAAAGAAGGGATTCTTTGAGAGGATCTGGGAAAAATTGATCGTTTATTTGAGTCATGACACCAACTAGATAAATGCCGAGCTAGATATTTGAAGATTGTGTTATATGGAACTAGATGTTATGTTTGTGCGAATATTGAAATATTTCTAGATAACCAACATTGTTACTTTTTCATATTTTATTTGGTAAGTGTACCACACTGTCTTATTCAAATGTATTTATTTATTTATCTCCTTTGTTTATTTATTCATTTATTTTTGTTGTTTTTCTTATTTTATTTTATTTATGTTCATGATGTTGTACTGTTTTGTATATATCTCTGTGAAAAATCAATAAAAACTGAAGAGAAAAAAAAGAAAGGATGCTTTATTTTACATCATATCAAATGTAAAACATCGGGGTCAGATTTAATGAGATCATGTCACTGGTTATCCAGACCCATTACTGACCACACTGATAATGTCACTGCTTATCCAGACCATTCATTGACAACACTGATAATGTTACTGCTTATCCAGACCCATCACTGACCAAACTGATAATGTCACTGCTTATCCAGACCCATCACTGACCACACTGATAATGTCACTGCTTATCCAGACCCATCACTGACCACACTGATAATGTCACTGCTTGTCCAGACCCATCGCTGACCACACTGATAATGTCACTACTTATCCAGAGAGAAAGAGAGTGAAGAGTGTGGGGAGGAAGAGGAGATGAGTGTGGGGAGAAAGGGAGCTGTGTGGGGAGAGAAAGGGGAGGAGTGGAGAGAAAGGAGGAGGATTGTGGGGATGGAGGGTGGGAAGAAAGGGAGTGTGGGGAGAGGAATTTAATAGTGTGGGGAGAGAGAGGTAGTGGGGAGAGAGAGGAGGCAGGATGACCGTGGTGAGCGAGCGGGGAGTGTGGAGAGAGACGGGGAGTGTGGGGAGAATGATGGGGAGGAGTGTGGGGAGAAAGGTGGTTTTAGGGGACAGGGGAGGGAGGAGTGTGAGAGAGAGGGAGGAAGGTTTGTGTGGAGAGAGAGTGGGAGGAATGTGGGGATGGAGGGGGTGGAGTGGGGAAGAGGGAGAGGAGGTGGGTGTGGGAGAGAGGAAGGTGTGTGGGGTGAGAGAGAGGAAGGAGTGTTGGGGAGGAGGGGGATTGTGGAGAGAAAGGAGGAATGTGGGAATTGAGAGGGGAGGACTGTGGGGAGAGGGAGGGGAGGAGTGGGGATACGGAGGGAGAGGAGTGTGAGAGAACGGGAGGAGGGATTGTGTGGAGAGAGAAAGGATGCAGGGGGGAGTGTGGGAGAGGGAGAGGAGGTGGGTGGGGGAGATAGGAAAATGTAGCAAGAGAACGGGAGGAGTATGGGGAGAGGGGGAGGAGTGGGGAGACAGTGTGGGAGGAGTGTGAAAGAGAGGGAGGAAGGATAGTGTGGAGAGCGAGTTAGAGGAATGTGAGGATGGAGGGGAGGAGTGGTGAGAGTGAAACGAGGGTGGGGGAGGAATGTAGCGAGAGCGAGGGGTACAGGGGAAAGAGGTACAAGAGGAGTGATGGGAGAGAGTGGAGGAGTGGGGAGTGAGTGGAGGAATGTGGCAGAGAAATGGGAGGGGAGGGATTGAGGAAGGAGTGAGGCGAGAGAGGGGAGGTATGTGGGGAGAGAGAGATGGGGCAGAGAATGGACGAACGGGGGAGAGAGGTGAGGAGATAGAGGTGGAGGTGTGTGGGGAATGAGGGGGAATGTGGGGAGAGAGAGGGGGAATTTGGGAGACAGAGGGGGAGGAGTGTGGGGACACAGAATGAGAGGAGTGGTGAGTGTGTGGGGAGAAAGACAGAGTGTGGGGTGGAGAATGAGAGGAGAGTGGGGAGAGAGGGGGTGTGGAGAGAGATGGGGAGGAGTGTGGGGAGGGAGATTGGAGGTTGCAGGACAGAGGGGAGTGTCGGGAGAGAGTGGGGAGGAGTGTGGAGAGAGGGGAGGAGATGGGAAGTCAGACGGTCAGAAAATTGGGGAGAGAGACGGGGGATCGGTATGGGAGAGAGAGAATGGACGGAGGGGGAGGGAGAGGGGCAGAGAGAGTGAGGAGTGTTGGGGAGACGCATTATGTGTTACTCACATGTATGCAGGAGAAAGATATTTATTCATTTTAACCACTGCCTATTAAAATGAAAATAACAAATAAAAACGTCTGCACCGGCCAACGTGGATAGAACAGCAAGATGCAATGAGAGCTCATTAGAGATGAGATTAATTACTGATAGTGTCACTGCTTATCCAGACCCATCACTGACCACACTGATAATGTCACTGCTTATCCAGACCCATCACTAACCACACTGATAATGTCACGGCTTATCCAGACCCATCACTAACCACACTGATAATGTCACTGCTTATCCAGACCCATCACTGACCACACAGATAATGTCACTGCTTATCCACACCCATCACTGACCACATTAACGTAACACAGGTATGTTCTTTGTATCATCCATTCCAAGGACATCTCACATACTGTAACAACCAGCTACCCAGTTCCATCGCACGCTGCTCAGATATATTTTCACTAGTGACAACATTGACAACATTTGCCTCGTGCTGATTGGTACGGACACCTCTGAACTCACTGATGGGTTCACGTCCCATCTGCTTATGATTCTGAACGCATTTGCGCTACAAATGAATACCCATAAACAGAAAAATCAAGACTTAACTGTTCCTCCAAGTTCCAGCGCTTTCCTCAGTTGTACTTCAAATATCTGCGAGGCCCTTTTGTGTAGTTCTGGTCACCATATTACAGATATGATGTCCTGTTGCCAGAGACAGTGCGGAACAGATTCACCAGGATGTTATCTGGAATGGACAGCGTTAGTTTCAAGACAGAATCAATTGGGTGGGATTGTTCTCCTTGGAGCGCAGGAGGACGAGGGGTGATCTTATAGACATGTTTTAGATCATGAAAGGAATAGATGTAGTGGATGCTCGGATTCTCCTGCCCTGAATAGGCGAATCGAGGTCCAGAGGACATACGTTTAAGTTGAAGGGAAAATCATTGAATAGGAATCTGAGGGGTAACTTTTTCACACAATGGGTGGTGGATGTATGGAACAAACTGCCAGATGAGGAATTTGAGGCAGGGACTATCCCAACATTTATGAAATAGTTAGACAGGTTGGGTACAGGTTTGGTGGGATATGGACCAAATGCAGACAGGTGGAACTAATGTAGATGGGGCCTGATGGCTGGTGTGGGCAAGTTGGGCTGAAGGGCCTGATTCCACACCATATCACTCTATGACTATGAGTACAGGGCTGAACTACCTCCTCTGGCATCTCGTTCCACACACCCACCACCCTTTGTGTGAAAAATACCCCTCAGGTTCAGATTAAATTTCACCCCCTCATCTTAAACCTGCTCCCCATGGTTCCTGCTTCCCCTTCTCTGTGCGTCTGCCAGATCTATTCCTCTCATCATTTTGTTGATCTGTAGAAGATCATCCCTCATCCTCCTGCATCAAGAGATATAGGCCTCGGTTGCAGTTCATCGGTACCGACACTTCTGAACTCACTGATGGTTTCACTTCCCATGTGCGTCTGATTGTGAACACACTTGCACGACAGCTGAACATCCAAACAAAGAATAACCAAGACTTAACTGCTCCTCCAAGTGCAGCGCTCTCCAACGTCGTACTTCAAATATCTGCGAGGCCCTTTTGTGTAGTTCTGGTCACCATATTATACAAATGATGTCCCGTTGCCAGAGGCAGTGCGGAACAGATTCATCAGGATGTTATTTGGAATGGACAGCGTTAGTTTGAGGACAGATTTGATCGGGTGGGATTTATCTCATTGGAGCAAGAATGCAGAGGGATGACCTTACTGAGGCTTGTAAAATTATGTCAACTATAGCAGGGTTGAGTAGATGGTCACAGTTATTTCCCAGGCTGTGAGATTCTAAACCCAGAGAACTTACGTTTATTCGAAAGGGGAGAGGTTTAAGGGAATTCTGACTTCAAATATGCAACAATCTTTTCATTTGAGGCGGTGGGGATAGATACCATCACAGCAAATAAACAGCATTTAGACAGCCGTTGTTTCGGATAGGAATGGAGGGATATGGGACAAATACAGGTGAATGAGATTACCGTAGATATACATCTCGGTCCGAATGGACGAGTCGGGCCGAAGGGCCTGTTTCCCTGCAGTTCCCATGACTGGAATCAGCGGTTCTGTAATCACTAATGTGCTCTGTCATCGGCCTCCCCAGTTGTAGCCACATAGCAGACACATCATTGACTGCACAACAGTGGCGATACTGTATTGGGTGGTGGTGTCACCAACAACGGAGGCACATTGTTCATCTCCCTCACAAGTGTCCAACAGGTGCTTCACTCTCCTCAAACTAAACTCTAGCCTAGAGATCCGAGGAATTACACGCCAACAGGTGTCGAATTTTCTCAAACCTGCAGTTTAAACAACAACACGATATAACTGCCTATCATATACGTTGGTCGTTTTAATATGTCTCAGATCATTGAAGTGTTTCTTTCAGTTTCTATGTGTGCCAAATATATACAGCAGGAAGGGAGAAACGCTCTCGTATTAATTAATAAATAGGCACAGAAATACAGACTGAGTGTGTGTGAGAGCTCTCTTGAATTAACTGGAATTTAGGATGAGAGGTGATCTTGACGAAACATATAGAATTCTGAAGAAGGGTCTCCACCCATTCCTTCTCCCAAGAGATGCTGCCTGTCCCGCTGAGTTACTCCAGCTTTTTGTGTCTATGTTCTGTTTAAACCAGCATCTGCAGTTCCTTCTTACACATATACAATTCTTAAGGGATTGGACAGGCTAGATAGAGGAAAAATGTTCCCGATGCTGTGGGAGTCCAGAACAGGGCTCACAGTTTACGAATAAGGGTTAGCTCAATTATTACTGAGATGAGGAAAAACTGAACTGTCGTCGGCCTCCCCAGTTGAGATGAATTGTGAATATGTGGAATCTGAGGGGTATTTTTTCACATAAAGCATGGTGGGTGTGTGGAACGAGCTGCCAGAGGAGGTAGTTCAAACCTGTACCCATGGAGTCATAGAGTGATATGGTGTGGAAACAGGCCCTTCGGCCCAACTTGCCCACTCCAGCCAAAATGCCACATCTACACTAGTCCCACCTGTCTGCATTTGGTCCATTTCCCACCAAACCTGTCCTATTCATGCACCTGTCTAACTGTTTCATGAATGTTGGGATAGTCCCTGCCTTAAATACCTCCTCTGGCAGTTTGCTCCATTCATCCAACACCCACTGTGTGAAAATGTTACCCCTCAGATTCCTATTCAATCATTTCCCCTTCACCTTAAACGTATGTCCTCTAGACCTTGATTCTCCTAATCAGGGCAGGAGAAGCTGAGCATCTACCCGATCTATTCCTTTCATGATCTAAAGCATGTCTATAAGATCACCCCTCATCCTCCTGCGCTCCAAGGAGACCAATCCCACCCAATTGATTCTGTCTTCAAACTAACGCTGTCCATTCCAGATAACATTCTGGTGAATCTGTTCCACACTGTCTCTGGCAACACGACATTGTTTCTATAATATGGTGACCAGAACTACACAAAATGGCCTCGCAGATATTTGAAGTACGACTGAGGAGAGCGCTGCACTTGGAGGAACAGTTAAGTCTTGATTTTTCTGTATTTTGGTGTTCATTTGTAGTGCAAGTGTGTTCAGAATCAGACGCAGATGGGAAGTGAAACCATCAGCGAGTTCAGAGGTGTCCGTGCCAATCAGCACGAGGCAAATGCTGTCAAAGGTGTCAATGGTGAAAATATGTCTGAGCAGCGTGCGATGGAACTGGGTAGCTGGTTGTTACAGTATGAGAGATGTTCTTGGATTGAATGATACAAAGAACATACCTGTGCGTGACGTTAAATCAGGATTCAGGATTCAGGATATCTTTATTTGTCATCCAAAAAACATTTTTTTTGGACGAGATTTCGTCAGTGATGTGTCTGGATAAGCAGTGACATTATCAGTGTGGCCAGTGATGGGCCTGGGTAAGCAGTGACATTGTCAACGTGGTCAGTGATGGGTCTGGATAAGCAGTGTCATTATTAGCGTGATCAGTGATGGGTCAGGATAAGCAGTGACCTGATCAGTGTGGTCAGCGATGGTGAGTAATTGTGCTATGCCATTCATCCAGTCGGGACTATTAGTTCCAGCCGGTGAACACAAGGCGAGGTTCTGTTCAATCTGCAGTTTATTGTTTTATTGAACTACTTCAGACCAGTTGACAGGTTGATGCTAATTCAAACCCACAGACATGACAGCAAAGTCGTTCTGAGCGTTAATGACCAACTCACCCGTCTATGCTGTCCACAGTGGTTTCGAAACATAGAAACAAAGAAAATACTTGCAGGAGTAGGCCATTTGTCCTTTTGAGCCCGCACCGCCATTCAACATGATCATGGCCGACCATCCTAAATCAGTACCCCGTTCCTGATTTCTCCCCGTGCAACTTTATTCCGTTAGCCCTAAGAGCTATATCTGACTCTCCCATGAAAACCTCATGTGAATTGACCTCCACTGCCTTCTGTGGCAGAGATTTCCACAGATTCACAATTCATCTCAACTGGCGAGGCCGACGACAGATCAGTTTTTCCTCATCTCAGTAATAATTGAGCTACCCCTTATTCGTAAACTGTGATCACTTTTCTGGACTCCCACAACATGGGGAATATTTTTCCTGTATCTAGCCTGTCCAATCCCTTAAGATATGTATATGTGTAAGAAGGAACTGCAGATGCTGGTTTAAATAGAAGATAGACACAAAAAGCTGGAGTAACTCAGCGGGACAGGCAGCATCTCTTGGGAGAAGGAATGGGTGGAGACCCTTCTTCAGAATTCTACATGTTTCGACAAGATCCCCTCTCATCCTAAATTCCAGTGAATTTAAGAGAGCTCTCACACGCACTCAGTCTGTATTTCTGTGCCTATATATGAACTAATTCAAGAGAGCGTTTCTCGCTTCCTGCTGTGTATAACTGACACACAGAGAAACTGAAAGAAACACTTCAATGATCAGAGACATATTAAAATGACCAACGTATATGACAGGCAGTTATATCATTTTGTTGTTTAAACTGCAGGTGTGAGAACTTTCGACACCTATTTACGTTTAATTCCTCGGATGTCCAGGCTAGAGTTTAGTTTGAGGAGAGTGAAACACCTGTTGGACACTTGTGAGGGAGATGAACAATGTGCCTCCGTTGTTGGTGACACCACCACCCAATACAGTATCGCCACTGTTGTGCAGTCAGTGATGTGTCTGCTATGTGGCTACAACTGGGGAGACCGATGACAGAGCACATTAGAGATAACAGAACCTCTGATTCCAGTCATGGGAACAGCAGGGAAACAGGTCCTTCGGCCCGACTGCAGACCGAGATGCCTATCTACGGTAATCTCATTCACCTGTATTTGTCCCATATCCGTCCATTTCCATCCGAAACAAATGGCTGTCCAAATGCTGTTTATTTGCTGTGATGGTATCTGTCCCCACCGCCTCAAAAGAAAATATTGTTCCATCGTTGAAGTCAGAATTCCCTTAAATCTCTCCCCTTTCAATTAAACGTACGTTCTCTAGGTTTAGATTCTCCCAGCCTGGGAAATAACTGTGACCATCTACTCAACCCTGCTGTAGTTGACATAATTTTACATGCCTCAGTAAGGTCGTCCCTCTGCATTATTGCTCCAATGAGATCAATCCCACCTGATCAAATCTGTCCTCAAACTAACGCTGTCCATTCCAGATAACATCCTGGTGAATCTGTTCCGCACCGCCTCTGGCAATAGGACATCATTTGTGTAATATGGTGACCAGAACTACACAAAAGGGCCTCGCAGATATTCGAAGTACGACTGAGGAGAGCGCTGCACTTGGAGGAGCAATTAAGTCTTGATTATTCTTTATTTGGATGTTCACCTGTAGTGCAAATGTATTCAAAATCAGACGCACATGGGAAGTGAAACCATCAGTGAGTTCAGAAGTGTCAGTACCGCTGACCTGGAACCGAGGCAGAAAGGTGAATGAACTGTAGAGCAGAGCGATCTAGGACGACAGGTACATCGTGTATTGAATGTAGCGTCACGGGTTGATAGTGTGGTCAAAAAGACTTTTGTAACATTGGCCGTCTTCGGTCATAGCATTGTGTATAGATATACGGAGGTTATGTTGCCGTTGTGTAAGACGTTGGTGAGGTCGCATTTGGAATATTGTGTTCTGTTGTGGGCACCATGATACAGGAAAGATGGTGTCAATCTGGAAAGGTGATAGAGGAGATTTACGAGGATGTTACCAGGAACAGTGGGCCTGATCTGGAGGGACAGGTTCAGCAGGCTGGTACTATATCCCTTGGTGCATATAGGCTAGTACTATATCCCTTGGTGCATATCGGCTAGTACTATATCCCTTGGTGCATATAGGCTAGTACTATATCCCTTGGTGCATATAGGCTAGTACTCTATCACTTGGTGCATATAGGCTAGTACTATATCCCTTGGTGCATATAGGCTAGTACTATATCCCTTGGTGCATATAGGCTAGTACTATATCCCTTGGTGCATATAGGCTAGTACTATATCCCTTGGTTCATATAGGCTAGTACTATATCCCTTGGTGCATATAGGCTAGTACTATATCCCTTGGTACATATAGGCTAGTACTATATCCCTTGCTGCAGGAGGATGAGGGATGATCTTCTACAGCTGGACAATATAATGAGAGGAATAGATCTGGTAGATGCACAGAGAAGGGGAATCAAGAACCAGGGGGCTAGGTTTAAGATGAGGTGGGGGGGGGGTTAATCGGAACCTGAGGGGTATTTTTCACACAAAGGTTGGGGGGTGTGGAACGAACTGCCAGAGGAGGTAGTTCAGCCCTGTACTCATAGAGTCATAGAGTGATATGGTGTGGAATCAGGCACTTTGGCCCAACTTGCCCACACCAGCAAACAGGCCCCATCATTAGTTCCACCTGTCTGCATTTGGTCCATATCCCACCAAACCTGTCCTATTCATGTACCCAACCTGTCTAACTGTTTCACAAATATTGGGATAGCCCCTGCCTCAAATACCTCCTCAGGCAGTTTGTTCCATACATCCACCACCCATTGTGTGAAAAGGTTACCCCTCAGATTCCTATTCGATCATTTTCCATTCAACTTAAACGTATGTCCTCTGGACCTCGATTCTCCTACTCAGTGCAGGAGAAGCTGAGCATCTACCCGATCTATTCCTTTCATGATCTAAAACACGTCTATGAGATTACCCCTCATCCTCCTGCGCTCCAAGAAGACCAAGCCCAGC
Organism: Rhinoraja longicauda; assembly: GCF_053455715.1. Taxonomy (NCBI): domain Eukaryota; kingdom Metazoa; phylum Chordata; class Chondrichthyes; order Rajiformes; family Arhynchobatidae; genus Rhinoraja; species Rhinoraja longicauda. The sequence goes on from NW_027602515.1 coordinate 29,239, forward strand.
CAATTGATTATGTCTTCAAACTAACGCTGTCCATTCCAGATAACATCCTGGTGAATCTGTTCCGCGCTGTCTCTGGCAACAGGACATCATATCTATAATATGGTGACCAGAACTACACAAAAAGGCCTTGCAGATATTTTAAGTACAACTGAGGAGAGCACTGGAACTTGCAAGAGCAGTTAAGTCTTGATTTTTCTGTATTTGGGTGATCATTCGTAGTGTAAGTGTGTTCAGAATCAGACGCAGATGGGAAGTGAAACCATCAGTGAGTTCAGAGGTGTCCGTACCAAACAGGACGGGGCAAATGTTGTCAAAGGTGGTCAAAATATATTTGAGCAGCATGCGATGGAACTGGGTAGCTGGTTGTTACAGTATGTGAGATGTCCTTGGAATGGATGATACAAAGAACATACCTGTGCGTGACGTCAGTGTGGTCAGTGATTGGTCTGGATAAGCAGTGACATTATCAGTGTGGTCAGTGATGGGTCTGGATTAGCAGTGACATTATCAGTGTGGTCAATGATGGGCCTGGATAAGCAGTAACATTATCAGTGTGGTCAGTGATGGGTCTGGATAAGCAGTGACATTATCAGTGTGGTCAGTGATGGGTCTGGATAAGCAGTGACATTATCAGTGTGGTCAGTGATGGGTCTGGATAAGCAGTGACATTATCAGTGTGGTCAGTGATGTGTCTGGATAAGCAGTGACATTATCAGTGTGGTCAGTGATGGGTCTGGATAAGCAGTGACATTATCAGTGTGGTCAGTGATAGGTCCGGATAAGCAGTGACATTATCAGTGTGGTCAGTGATGGGTCTGGTATAGCAGTGACATTATCAGTGTGGTCAGTGATAGGTCTGGATAAGCAGTGATATTATCAGTAATTAATCTCATCTCTAATGAGCTCTCACTGCATCTTGCTGTTCTATCCGCGTTGGCAGGTGCAGACATATTTATTTGTTATTTTCATTTTAATAGGCAGTGTTAAAATGAGTAAATAACTTTCTCCGGCATACAAGTGATAGAGTAACACATAATGCGTCTCCCCCAACACTCTTCACTCTCTCTGCCTCTCTCCCTCCCCCTCCGCCATTCACTCTCCCCACATACTAATCCCCCTCTTGCTCACCAATTTTCCGACCCTCTGACTTCCCACCTCCTCCCTTCTCTCCACACTCCTCCCCACTATCTCCCCACACTCCTCTCTGTCCTGCCACACTCCTCTAATCTCTCTCCCCACACTGCTCCCCCTCTCTCTCCGCACTTCCTCTCTCCCCACTCTCCTCTCACTCTCCTCTCACTCCGTCTTTCTCCCCACACACTCACTGCTCCTCCCCCTCTGTCTCCCCACACTCCTCCCCTCTCTCTCTCCCCACATTCCTCCCCATCTCTCTCCCCACGCACAACCCCCTCTCTGCCCACACTCCTCCCCCTCTCTCCCCACACCCCCTCTATCTCTCCCAATACTCCACCACCCTCCCGTCACTCCTATCCCTCTCTCTCCCCTCCTCTCTGTCCCCATCCCTCCACTCTTTCCATACAATCCTTTCTCCCTCTCTCTCACACTCCTCCCTCCCCTGTCCCCTAAAACAACCTATTTCCCCACACTCCTCCCCGTCATTTAACCCACACTCCCCCTCTCTCCCACCACACTCCCCCTCGCTCTCCACATTCATCCTACCTTCTCTCTCTTCCCACAGTATTCAATTCCTCTCCCCACATCCCCTCTCTTCCCATCCTCCATTCCCACACTCCTCCTCCTTTCACTCCACTCCTCCCCTTTCTCTCCCCACACACCTTCCTCTCTCCCCACTCACCTCCCTTACTCTCCACACTCCTTCCCTCTTCCTCTCCACAATCCTCACTCTCACTCTCTCTCTCTGTGGATAAGCAGTGACATTATCAGTGTGGTCAGTGATGAGTCTGGATAAGCAGTGACATTATCAGTGTGGTCAGTGATGGGTGTGGATAAGCAGTGACATGATCACATTAAATCTGACCCCGATGTTTTACATTTGATAAGATGTAAAATAAAGGATCCTTTCTTTTTTTCAATCAGATTTTATTGATTTTTAACAGAGATATATACAAAACAGTACATCATCGACATAAATAAAATAAAATAAGAAAAATATCAAAAATGAATAAATAAATAAAGGTGATAGATAAATAAATAAATGCATATGCATAAGACAGTGTGGTACACTTACTAAATAAAATATTAAAAAGTAACGATTGTTATCTAGAGGTATTTCAATATTCGCACAAACATACCATCTAGTTCTATATAACACAATCTTCCAATATCTAGCTCGGCATTTATCTAGTTGGTGTCATGGCTCAAATAAACGATCCATTTTCCCAGATCCTCTCAAAGAATCCCTTCTTTTTAATTCAAATGTTCGATTCTAAAGGGTCAACTCAAGTTCAATATCCATAATTAATCTAAACTTTAATGAGAACTAACTCCATTTTGCTGCTCGATCCACGCTGGTAAACACGGCAGCTGAAGATGCATTAACTTGTTATTTTCTTCTTAATTAACACAGGTTAGAAATGGTAATGAACTCTCTCCGGCATACATTTTGAAAGAATAATACACAACGCTGAAAATTAAAACGTATCTTCAGATCTGAGAAAGGGGGAGTTGAGTAATTGTGCTCTTCCCTTCGCCCAGTGGGAATATTAATTCCAGGCGGTGAACACTACCTGTGGGTCTATTCAATCTGCAGTTTATTTTGTAGTGAACTACTTCAGACCAGTCGACAGGTAGATGTGAATTCAAACCCTCAGGCCAGACAACAAGGTCGTTCTGAGAGTAAATGACCAACTCATCCGTCTGGGCTGTCTACACAGCGGTACAGAGAAAGCTGCCACACACGCAGACTTTATTTGTGTGCTTATTTATCAAGTAGTTCAAGCGAGAAAATCTCCCGTCGTGCAGTGCAAACCTGGCACTCGTAGACACTGAAATAAACACTTCAATGATCAAGGACTATTATAAAAATGACCAATGTATATGACAGGCAATTATGTTATGTTTTTTGCATCTTTGAGCAATGTGGACACCTGCTGATGTTTAATTCCTCTGATTTCAAGGCTACAGTTTAGCGGTAACCTAATATCCAAGAACATAAATGTGTATAGTAAAAGATTATTTAGGTATGTCAAGTGTTTAAAAAATGGTAAGATAAATGTGGGTCCCTTGAAGACAGAAGCAGGCGAATTTATTAAGGAAACAAGGAAATGGCAGACGAGCTGACCAGGTACATTGGATCTGTCTTAATGAGGAAGACACAATCAATCTCCCAGATGTACTAGTGGACGGAGGTCTTAGGGTGACGGACGAACTGAAGGAAATTCACATTAGGCAGGAAATGGTGTTGGGTAGACTGACGGGATTGAAGGCTGATAAATCCCCAGGGCCTGATGGTCTACATCACAGGGTACTTAAGGAAGTGGCTCTAGAAATTGTGGACGAATTGGTGATCATTTTCCAATGTTCTATAGATTCAGGAGCAGTTCCCGTGGATTGGACGGTAGCTAATGTTATTCCACTTTTTAAGAAAGGAGGGAGACAGAAAATGGGAAACATAGAAAATAGGTACAGGAGTAGTCCATTCGGCCCTTCGAGCCTGCACCGCCATTCAATATGATTATGGCTGATCATCCAGCTCAGTAACCTCTACCTGCCTTCTCTCCATACCCCCTGATCCCTTTAGCCACAAGGGCCACTTCTAACTCCCTCTTAAATATAGCCAATGAACTGGCCTAAACTACCTTCTGTTTATAGAGAATTCCACAGACTCACCACTCTCTGTGTGAAGAAATGTTTTCTCATCTCGGTCCTAAATGACTTCCCCCTTATCTTTAAGCTGTGACCCCTGGTTCTGAACTTCCCCAACATCGGGTACAATCTTCCCGCATCTAGCCTGTCCAACCCCTTAAGAATTTTATGTTTCTATAAGATCCCCCCTCAGTCTTCTAAATTCCAGCGAGTATAAGCCTAGTCGATCCAGTCTTTCTTCATATGAAAGTCCTGCCATCCCAGGGATCAATCTGGTGAACATTCTCTGTACTCCCTCTAAGGCTAGAATGTCTTTCCTCAGATTAGGAGACCAAAATTTCAGCAATCTCACCAATGCCCTGTACAACTGCAGCAGAACCTCCCTGCTCCTATACTCAAATCCTCGCGCTATGAATGCCAACATACCATTCGCTGCCTTCACTGCCTACTGCACCTGCATGCCTACTTTCAATGACTGGTGCACCACGACTCCCAGGTCTCGTTGCAACCTCCCCTTTTCCCTCTGATCTCCCTCTCTCTCACACATTCTCTCCATCCACCACAAAACTCAACACATCAAGTAATGAATTGTTAAAATCTTTTAATATATAAAAGAGACACAGAGAGAGACAGAGAGAGAGACAGAGAGAGACAGAGACAGAGAGAGAGACAGAGAGAGAGACAGAGAGAGAGACAGAGAGAGAGACAGAGAGAGAGACAGAGAGAGACAGACAGACGGAGAGACAGAGAGAGAGACAGAGAGAGAGAGACAGAGAGAGAGACAGAGAGAGAGACAGAGAGAGAGAGACAGAGAGAGAGAGACAGAGAGAGAGACCAGAGAGAGAGACAGAGAGAGAGAGACAGAGAGAGACAGAGAGAGAGACAGAGAGAGACACAGAGAGAGACACAGATAGAGAGAGAGAGAGAGACAGAGAGAGAGACAGAGAGAGAGACAGAGAGAGAGACAGAGAGAGAGACAGAGAGAGAGACAGAGAGAGAGAGACAGAGAGAGAGACAGAGAGAGAGAGACAGAGAGAGAGAGACAGAGAGAGAGACA
>NW_027602516.1:0-7000 GCF_053455715.1 Rhinoraja longicauda
AGTAGATTGTATTAGATAAAGTTATGAATCCTACATAAATAAATATTTATTTAAGTTGCTGCATATTCCCAAATGCAGATTGTATTAGATAAAGTTATGAATCCTACATAAATAAATATTTATTTAAGTTGCTGCATATTCCCAAATGCAGATTGTATTAGATAGTTTTTGAATCCTACATAAATAAATATTTTTGATAAAACACAAGACTTCTTTATTCTTTATCCCATCAGCAATAAAACAGGCAAGTTTTTAAAAATATCAAAAAACACTTTTTTCAAGTAATAAATATTTTTAAAACATTCTCTTTTCAACAACTCCATCCGACATTTCCACACGTTACACATTCAATGCAGATATTCATTTCCAAAATTTGATAACATATTTTTGATAAAACACAACACTTTTTAATTCTTTATCCCATCAGCAATAAAACATGCAAGTTTAAAAAAAAATATCAAAAAATACTTTTCAGAATATTAAATATTTTAAATTTTTTCTTTTCAACAACTCCACCTGACATTTCAAAATGCAGATTGTATTAGTTCAAGTTATGAATCCTATATAAATAAATATTTATTATGAGGATCCAGCACCAAGTTCTTATGTAGTAAGAACCCCCCGCCATTTTAGTAAACAAACCCCGCCATTTCAGTAAGCAACCCCCGCCATTTTAGTAAGCAAACCCCGCCGCATTTCGCTCTGCCCCAGCCATTTCAGTAAGCAACCCTCCCGCCATTTCGGTAAGGAAAACACGCCATTTTAGTAAGCGAACCCCGCCGCTGTGCGCCTGCCCCAGCCATTTCAGTAAGCTACCCCGCCATTTTAGTAAGCAAATAACGCAGCTGTGCGCTCTCCCCCGCCATTTCAGTAATCAAACCCGCCGCTCCCCCTCTGCCTCCGCCATTTTAGTAAGCAAACCCTGCTGCTGTGCGCTCTGCCCCCGCTATTTTAGTAGGAAACCTCGCCATTTTAGTAAGCAAACCCCACCATTTTAGTAAGCAAACCCCGCCGCTCCCCCCTCTGCCTCCGCCATTTTAGTAAGCAAACCCCGCCGCTGTGCTCTCTGCCTCCGCCATTTCAGTAAGCAACCCCGCCATTTCAGTAAGGAAACCCCGCCATTTTAGTAAGCAAACCCCGCCGCTCCCCTCTTTGCCTCCGCCATTTTAGTAAGCAAACCCCGCCGCTGTGCGCTCTGCCTCCGCCATTTCAGTAAGCAACACCGCCATTTCAGTAAGCTAACCCCGCCGCTCCCTCTGCCCCCGCCATTTTAGTAAGCAAACCCCGCCGCACTGCGTCCGCCATTTCAGTAAGCAACCCCGCCATTTCAGTAAGCATGTATGAATCCAACATAAATAAATATTTTTGATAAAACGTTTTTGATAAAACACAACACTTTTTAATTCTTTATCCCATCAATAATAAAACAGGCAAGTTTTAAAAAAAATATCAAAAAATACTTTCAGAATATTAAATATTTTTTTAACTTTTTCTTTTCAACAACTCCATCCCACATTTCAAAATGCAGATTGTATTAGTTCAAGTTATGAATCCTACATCAATAAATATTTCCCATGAGGATCTACCACCAAGCTTGTGATCACCATCTCTTTTATCTGCCCCTCCAACCTGAGGGACCAAACAGACATAACAGCATCTCCCTGAACCAATAATACAAAGGACAGCTCAATGCACTGTGCTGCAAAACCCCAATAGGATCGATGCACCCAGAGTCAGTTTGCAAATCATTCTGCAAGGTATCAATTTGAAGGAACTTGGGGAACTCCTGGACCATTGTCCATCCTGTAGATCACCCTGAGCCTAGACTGGCAGGTGTCAATCAAACGAAAAGCCCGTGGTTCTGCAGACAAGGGCTGAGCAATACTGACAAATCTCTGACTCAATATATTTAATTAAGCTGCCACATATTCCAAAATGCAGATTGTATTAGTTAAAGTTAGAAATCCTACATGAATAAACATTTTTGATAACACGCAACACTTGTTTATTCTTTATCACATCAGCAATAAAACAGGCAAATTAAAAAAAATATATCAAAAAATACTTTTTAAAGTAATAAATATTTTTTAAAACATTCTCTTTTCAACAACTCCATCCGACATTTCCACAGGTTACACATTCAATGCAGATATTCATTTCCAGATTTACACAAAATCCCTTATTTGAAGTCTCTCTCTCTCTCTTGCTCTCTCTCTAACAAATGCAGGGATTCCCCATTTTAATATTAACATTTTGGGAGGGGTGAAAAGAGAGAGAGAGTGAGAGAGAGAAAGTGTATGAGAGAGAATCAATCATTCAATCTGATTATCATGAGGTTTAGTGAATTAAACTACACTGCAGAGAACTAAAGTGAACTGTTTAAAACTATTTATAAATTAAAGCTCGCAGCTTTTTGAGTTTGTTTGTGCTCTCTCTCTCTCTCTCTCTCTCTCTCTCTCTCTCTCTCTCTCTCTCTCTCTCTCTCTCTCTCTCTCTCTCTCTCCCCTCTCTCTCTCTCTCTCTCTCTCCCTCCTCTCTCCCCCTCTCTCTCTCTCCCTAAAGAGAACTATTAGTGAACTATACTACTTTAAATTAAATAAAGCTCTCTCCCTCCCTCTTCTCCCTCCCTCTTCTCCCTCCCTCTTCTCCCTCCCTCTTCTCCCTCCCTCTTCTCCCTCCCTCTTCTCCCTCCCTCTTCTCCCTCCCTCTTCTCCCTCCCTCTTCTCCCTCCCTCTTCTCCCTCCCTCTTCTCCCTCCCTCTTCTCCCTCCCTCTTCTCCCTCCCTCTTCTCCCTCCCTCTTCTCCCTCCCTCTTCTCCCTCCCTCTTCTCCCTCCCTCTTCTCCCTCCCTCTTCTCCCTCCCTCTTCTCCCTCCCTCTTCTCCCTCCCTCTTCTCCCTCCCTCTTCTCCCTCCCTCACTCTCTCTCTCTCCCACTCCTCTCCCTAAAGGGAACTATCACGTTTAACTAAACTACATTAAATCAAATAAAGTTAAACTGACTTAAATTGATTTGAACCGTGTTTAACTAAACTACATTAAATTAAATAAAGCTAAACTGAATTAAATAGATTTCAACCGTGTTTAACTAAACTACATTAAATTAAATAAAGTTAAACTGAATTTAATTGGTTAGAATCATGTTTAACTAAACTACACTAAATTAAATAAAGCTAAACTGAATTACATTGATTTGAACCGTGTTCAACTAAACAGCATTAAATTCAATTAACACAAAAAAACAGACAACACACTAATGGATTTAAAACACAAGAAGCTTACCCACTTGCAGGAGTTGGCAGAGGTTACAGGTTCGATGCCAGAGTTGGCCGGTCTGAGCTCCCAATACTGCAATTAGCAGCATGCAGCTTTTTATTTATTGAGGAGCTGAGGTGACACACACACAAATTCCACAAACAGATGCCTTTACCTTATTTAGAATAAACCTGTTCCAAGTTAACTCTCTGAGCTAAACTCTGTGCACAGGTTTCAGTGCTCAAGGCACCCAAGGGGGCTCCACAATAGAAACCATTATCACATTGGGGTAACCTTTACATGAAGGCAGTTTCGGCCATTGTCACAGATGGAAAACTAGCCGCATTTCCTGTCCTCAGGTATCTTTGCAAACAACTTGTCTGTCTGCCTTGCCTTTTGTAGTACACATTTTTAAATTTTACAAAAAGCTACGAGCTTTGATTTTTAAATTTACAAAAAAGCTACGAGCTTTAATTGATAAATTTATCAAAAATCTACGAGCTTTAATTTTTAAATTTATCAAAAACCTGTTCTTGCCGCCAAAGTGGATAACCTCACATTTATCCACATTATATTGCATCTGCCATGCATTTGCTCACTCGCCTAATCTATCCAAGTCACTCTGCAGCATCCTAGCATCCTCCTAGCACATGTTGGTCTGTGTGGGCGGGTGGGACTAGTGTAGATGGGGCATGTTGGTCGCTGTGGGCAGGTGGGACTAGTGTAGATGGGGCATGTTGGTCGGTGTGGGCAGGTGGGACTAGTGTAGATGGGGCATGTTGGCCGGTGTGGGCAGGTGGGACTAGTGTAGATGGGGCATGTTGGCCGGTGTGGGCAGGTGGGACTAGTGTAGATGGGGCATGTTGGTCTGTGTGGGCAGGTGGGACTAATGTAGATGGGGCATGTTGGTCGGTGTGGGCAGGTGGGACTAGTGTAGATGGGGCATGTTGGTCGGTGTGGGCAGGTGGGACTAGTGTAGATGGGGCATGTTGGCCGGTGTGGGAAGGTGTGACTATTGTAGATGGGGCATGTTGGCTGGTGTGGGAAGGTGGGACTAGTGTAGATGGGGCATGTTGGTCGGTGTGGGCAGGTGGAACTAGTGTAGATGGGCATGTTGGGTGGTGTGGGCAGGTGGGACTAGTGTAGATGGGGCATGTTGGCCGGTGTGGGCAGGTGGGACTAGTGTAGATGGGGCATGTTGGTCGGTGTGGGCAAGTGGGACTAGTGTAGATGGGGCATGTTGTTCTGTGTGGGCAGGTGGGACTAGTGTAGATGGGGCATGTTGGCCGGTGTGGGAAGGTGGGACTAGTGTAGATGGGGCATGTTGGGCGGTGTGGGCAGGTGGGACTAGTGTAGATGGGGCATGTTGGGCGGTGTGGGCAGGTGGAACTAGTGTAGATGGGGCATGTTAGAAACATAGAAAATAGGTGCAGGAGTAGGCCATTCGGCCCTTCGAGCCTGCACCGCCATTCAATATGATCATGGCTGATCATCCAGCTCAGTAGCCTGTACCTGCCTTCTCTCCATACCCCCTGATCCCTTTAGCAAAAAGGGCCACATCTAACTCTTAAATATAGCCAATGAACTGGCCTCAACTACCTTCTGTGGCAGAGAATTCATCAGATTCACCACTCTCTGTGTGAAGAAATGTTTTCTCATCTCGGTCCTAAAAGACTTCCCCCTTATCCTTAAGCTGTGACCCCTGGTTCTGGACTCCCCCAACATCGGAAACAATCTTCCCGCATCTAGCCTCTCCAACCCCTTAAGAATTTTATATGTTTCTATAAGATCCCGCCTCAGTCTTCTAAATTCCAGCGAGTATAAGCCCAGTCTATCCAGTCTTTCCTCATATGAAAGTCCCACCATCCCAGGGAACAATCTGGTGAACCTTCTCTGTACTCCCTCTAAGGCAAGAACGTCTTTCCTCAGGTTAGGAGACCAAAACTGCACACAATACTCCAGGTGCGGTCTCACCAAGGCCTTGTACAACTGCAGCAGAACCTCCCTGCTCCTATACTCAAATCCTCTTGCTATGAATGCCAACATACCATTCGCTTTCTTCACTACCTGCTGCACCTGCATGCTTGCTTTCAATGACTGGTGCACCATGACACCCAGGTCACGTTGCATCTCCCCTTCTCCCAATCGGTCACCATTCAGGTAATACTCTGCTTTCCTGTTCTTGCCGCCAAAGTGGATAAGATCACATTTATCCACATTATATTGCATCTGCCATGCATTTGCCCACTCGCCTAATCTATCCAAGTCACTCTGCAGCCTCCTAGCATCCTCCTAGCACATGTTGGTCGGTGTGGGCGGGTGGGACTAGTGTAGATGGGGCATGTTGGGCGGTGTGGGCAGGTGGGACTAGTGTAGATGGGGCATGTTGGTCAGTGTGGGCGGGTGGGACTAGTGTAGATGGGGCATGTTGGTCAGTGTGGGCAGGTGGGACTAGTGTAGATGGGGCATGTTGGTCAGTGTGGGCAGGTGGGACTAGTGTAGATGGGGCATGTTGGTCAGTGTGGGCAGGTGGGACTAGTGTAGATGGGGCATGTTGGTCGGTGTGGGTAGGTGGGACTAATGTAGATGGGGCATGTTGGTCGGTGTGGGCAGGTGGGACTATTGTAGATGGGGCATGATGGACGGTGTGGGCAGGTGGGACTAGTGTAGATGGGGCATGTTGGTGGGTGTGGGCAGGTGGGACTAGTGTAGATGGGGCATGTTGGTCAGTGTGGGCAGGTGGGGCTAGTGTAGATGGGGCATGTTGGTCGGTGTGGGCAGGTGGGACTAGTGTAGATGGGGCATGTTGGTCGGTGTGGGCGGGTGGGACTAGTGTAGATGGGGCATGTTGGTCAGTGTGGGCAGGTGGGGCTAGTGTAGATGGGGCATGATGGACGGTGTGGGCAGGAGGGACTAGTGTAGATGGGGCATGTTGGTCTTTGTGGGCAGGTGGGACTAGTGTAGATGGGGCATGTTGGTCTGTGTGGGCAGGTGGGACTAGTGTAGATGGGGCATGTTGGACGGTGTGGGCAGGTGGGACTATTGTAGATGGGGCATGTTGGTCAGTGTGGGCAGGAGGGACTAGTGTAGATTGGGCATGATGGACGGTGTGGGCAGGTGGGACTAGTGTAGATGGGGCATATTGGTCAGTGTGGGCAGGTGGGACTAGTGTAGATGGGGCATGATGGACGGTGTGGGCAGGTGGGACTAGTGTAGATGGGGCATGATGGACGGTGTGGGCAGGTGGGACTAGTGTAGATGGGGCATGTTGGTCAGTGTGGGCGGGTGGGACTAGTGTAGATGGGGCATGATGGACGGTGTGGGCGGGTGGGACTAGTGTAGATGGGGCATGTTGGTCTGTGTGGGCGGGTGGGACTAGTGTAGATGGGGCATGTTGGTCAGTGTGGGCAGGTGGGACTAGTGTAGATGGGGCATGTTGGTCAGTGTGGGCGGGTGGGACTAGTGTAGATGGGGCATGTTGGACGGTGTGGGCGGGTGAGACTAGTGTAGATGGGGCATGTTGGACGGTGTGGGCGGGTGGGACTAGTGTAGATGGGGCATGTTGGACGGTGTGGGCGGGTGGGACTAGTGTAGATGGGGCATGATGGCTATCACCTCTTGCTATTAAAAGATATTTTATAAATTAAAGCTCATAGCTTTTTGTTTGGGGGAGAGAGAGGGAGGGAGGGAGAGAGGGAGGGATGGAGTGAGGGAGGGAGAGAGGAGGGGAAGAGAGAGGAGGGGGAGA
>NW_027602516.1:7500-20132 GCF_053455715.1 Rhinoraja longicauda
CTACGAACTTTAATTTATAAATTTATCAAAAAGCTACGAGATTTAAAATGTTAAATATATCATAAAGCTACGAGCTTTAATTTTTAAATTTAACAAAAAGCTACGAGCTTTCATTTATAAAATATCTTTTAATAGCAAGAGGTGGAGAGAGAGGAGGGGGAGAGAGAGGAGAGAGAGAGAGAGAGATTCACACACACACAAACAAACTCAAAAAGCTACGAGCTTTAATTTATAAATTTATCAAAAAGCTACGAGCTTTAATTTATAAATTTATCAAAAAACTGCGAGCTTTAAATTATAAACAGGGATGTTGGCCGGTGTGGGCAGGTGGGACTAGTGTAGATGGGGCATGTTGGTCGGTGTGGGCAGGTGGGACTAGTGTAGATGGGGCATGTTGGTCGGTGTGGGTGGGTGGGACTAGTGTACATGGGGCATGAAGGCCGGTGAGGGCAGGTGGGACTAGTGTAGATGGGGCATGTTGGTCTGTGTGGGCAGGTGGGACTAGTGTAGATGGGGCATGTTGGCCGGTGTGGGCAGGTGGGACTAGTGTAGATGGGGCATGTTGGTCGGTGTGGGCAGGTGGGACTAGTGTAGATGGGGCATGTTGGTCGGTGTGGGCAGGTGGGACTAGTGTAGATGGGGCATGTTGGCCGGTGTGGGCAGGTGGGACTAGTGTAGATGGGGCATGTTGGCCAGTGTGGGCAGGTGGGACTTGTGTAGATGGGGCATGTTGGTCGGTGTGGGCAGGTGAGACTAGTGTAGATGGGGCATGTTGGCCGGTGTGGGCAGGTGGGACTAGTGCAGATGGGGCATGTTGGCCGGTGTGGGCAGATGGGACTAGTGTAGATGGGGCTTGTTGGTCTGTGTGGGCAGGTGGGACTAGTGTAGATGGGGCATGATGGCTGGTGTGGGCAGGTGGGACTAGTGTAGATGGGGCATGTTGGTCTGTGTGGGCGGTTGGGACTAGTGTAGATGGGGCATGTTGGCCGGTGTGGGCAGGTGGGACTAGTGTAGATGGGGCATGTTGGTCGGTATGGGCAGGTGGGACTAGTGTAGATGGGGCATGTTAGAAACATAGAAAATAGGTGCAGGAGTAGGCCATTCGGCCCTTCGAGCCTGCACCGCCATTCAATATGATCATGGCTGATCGTCCAGCTCAGTAGCCTGTACCTGCCTTCTCTCCATACCCCCTGATCCCTTTAGCCACAAGGGCCACATCTAACTCCCTCTTAAATATAGCCAATGAACTGGCCTCAACTACCTTCTGTGGCAGAGAGTTCCACTGGCAGAGAATTCCAGTGGAATTTATCAAATAAAATAAATTTATCAAAAAGCTACGCGCTTTAATTTATAAATCTATCAAAAAGCTACGAGCTTTAATTGATAAATTTATCAAAAAGCTACGAGCATTAATTTTTTAATTTATCAAAAAGCTACGAGCTCTAATTTATAAATTTATCAAAAATCTACGAGCTTTAATTTATAAATTTATCAAAAAGCTACGAGCTTTAATTTATAAACCGGCATGTTGGTCGCTGTGGGCAGGTGGGACTAGTGTAGATGGGGCATGTTGGTCGGTGTGGGCAGATGGGACTAGTGTAGATGGGGCATGTTGGTCGGTGTGCGCGGGTGGGACTAGTGTAGATGAGGCATGTTGGTCGGTGTGGACAGGTGGGACTAGTGTAGATGGGGCATGTTGGGCGGTGTGGGCAGGTGGGACTAATGTAGATGGGGCATGTTAGAAACATAGACAATAGGTGCAGGAGTAGGCCATTCGGCCCTTCGAGCCTGCACCGCCATTCAATATGATCATGGCTGATCATCCAGCTCAGTAGCCTGTATCTGCCTTCTCTCCATACCCCTTGATCCCTTTAGCAAAAAGGGCCACATCTAACTCTTAAATATAGCCAATGAACTGGCCTCAACTACCTTCTGTGGCAGAGAATTCCACAGACTCACCACTCTCTGTGTGAAGAAATGTTTTCTCATCTCGGTCCTAAAAGACTTCCCCCTTATCCTTAAGCTGTGACCCCTGGTTCTGGATTCCCCCAACATCGGGAACAATCTTCCCGCATCTAGCCTCTCCAACCCCTTAAGAATTTTATATGTTTCTATAAGATCCCCCCTCAGTCTTCTAAATTCCAGCGAGTATAAGCCCAGTCTATCCAGTCTTTCCTCATATGAAAGTCCCGCCATCCCAGGGATCAATCTGGTGAACCTTCTCTGTACTCCCTCTAAGGCAAGAAAGTCTTTCCTCAGGTTAGGAGACCAAAACTGCACACAATACTCCAGGTGTGGTCTCACCAAGGCCCTGTACAACTGCAGCAGAACCTCCCTGCTCCTAAACTCAAATCCTCTTGCTATGAATGCCAACATACCATTCACTTTCTTCACTGCCTGCTGCACCTGCATGCTTGCTTTCAATGACTGGTGCACCATGACACCCAGATCACGTTGCATCTCCCCTTCTCCCAATCGGTCACCATTCACGTAATATTCTGCTTTCCTGTTCCTGCCGCCAAAGTGGATAACCTCACATTTATCCACATTATATTGCATCTGCCATGCATTTGCCCACTCGCCTAATCTATCCAAGTCACTCTGCAGCCTCCTAGCATCCTCCTAGCACATGTTGGTCTGTGTGGGCGGGTGGGACTAGTGTAAATGGGGCATGTTGGTCAGTGTGGGCGTATGGGACTAATGTAGATGGGGCATGTTGGTCAGTGTGGGCAGGTGGGACTAGTGTAGATGGGGCATGTTGGCCGGTGTGGGCAGGTGCGACTAGTGTAGATGGGGCCTGTTGGACGGTGTGGGCGGCTGGGACTAGTGTAGATGGGGCATGTTGGTCGGTGTGGGCGGGTGGGACTAGTGTAGATGGGGCATGATGGACGGTGTGGGCAGGTGGGACTAGTGTAGATGGGGCATGTTGGTCAGTGTGGGCAGGTGGGACTAGTGTAGATGGGGCATGTTGGTCAGTGTGGGCAGGTGGGACTAGTGTAGATGGGGCATGATGGACGGTGTGGGCGGGTGGGACTAGTGTAGATGGGGCATGTTGGTCAGTGTGGGCAGGTGGGACTAGTGTAGATGGGGCATGATGGACGGTGTGGGCAGGTGGGACTAGTGTAGATGGGGCATGTTGGTCAGTGTGGGCAGGTGGGACTAGTGTAGATGGGGCATGTTGGTCGGTGTGGGCAGGTGGGACTAGTGTAGATGGGGCATGTTGGTCAGTGTGGGCGGGTGGGACTAGTGTAGATGGGGCATGTTGGTCAGTGTGGGCAGGTGGGACTAGTGTAGATGGGGCATGATGGACGGTGTGGGCAGGTGGGACTAGTGTAGATGGGGCATGATGGACGGTGTGGGCAGGTGGTACTAGTGTAGATGGGGCATGTTGGACGGTGTGGGCAGGTGGGACTAGTGTAGATGGGGCATGTTGGATGGTGTGGGCAGGTGGGACTAATATAGATGGGGCATGATGGACGGTGTGGGCAGGTGGGACTAGTGTAGATGGGGCATGATGGCTATCCACCTCTTGCTATTAAAAGATATTTTATAAATTAAAGCTCATAGTTTTTTGTTTGGGGGAGAGAGAGGGAGGGAGGGAGAGAGGGAGGGATGGAGTGAGGGAGGGAGAGGGAGAGGAGGGGAAGAGAGAGGAGGGGGAGAGAGAGGAGGGAGAGAGAGAGGGGGAGAGAGAGAGGAGGGGAAAGAGAAGGGGGAGAGCTATTTTATCTTGTTATTAAAAAGATATTTTATACCTCAAAAAGCTACGAGCTTTAATTTATAAAATATCTTTTAATAGCAAGAGGTGGAGACTGGGTGTGGACAATGTTGCCTGTCGGGCGGGCTGCTAATTGATAATTGGTGGGATCGCTGAGCCTTGGGGAAGTTGTGGGCTTATGAAGGGCCACATGTGCTCACTGATTCTTTCAACAAAATGGCCGCCACATGTGTCACTGTTTCTTTCAACAAAATGGCCGCCACATGTGCTCGCTGTTTCTTTGTGTCAATGTTTGTCCTTGCTTGCTGGCTCCCCTTCCCTCTCTTTCTCCCCCTCCTCTCTCTCACAATAGGTGCAGGAGGAGGCCATTCGGCCCTTCGAGCCTGTACGCACCGCCATTCAATGTGATCACGGCTGATCGTTCTCAATCAGTACCCACTCTCTGTGGGTTTTAAATTGGTTAATTTTTTCGGGGTTAAATATAGTTGATGTAAAAAATTATATTGTACTAAACTATATCTCACATTAATAGTATTTTTCATACTATCTAAACACAATCTTTCCCAACTTGGTTCATCAATGAGAATATTAAGATCTGTTTCCCATCTTTGTCTTGATTTTTGAATTCCTATCTTTGGACTAGATTTTTGTAATAATTTATACATTGATGCTATAATTTTTTTTATTCCCTTGCCCTGAATCAGGGTTTCAATTCCTTTAATCTGAAATAGAGACATTGAATGACCTAACTTTTCCCTTAAAAAAGATTGTAATTGATAATAGAAAAAAATACTATTCCCTGGAATTTGATATTTATTTCTCAATTGAGAAAATGTCAAAAAGTTATTTCCTTCATAGCAATCTCCTATATGTTTAATACCCTTCTGTTCCCAGACTTGTAGTATTTGATTATTCCAAGCAAACGGCAATAATCTATTTTTTACTAATGGAGTTTTAGCTGTTAAAACAAATCTTTTATCATTAGCTTTAACTGTTTTCAACAATTTATTAATTAAATGTTTTAGCAAAGGTGACTCTTTATCCTTAACTAATAGCTTCGCTTCCCATTTATATATAAATTCTTCTGGAAATAACTCTTTTATTTTATCCATTTCAATTTTAACCCATGCTGTTTTTCCACCCTCTTGATAAAAGGATGAAATAAAACTCATTTGTGCTGCCAGATAATAATTTTTAAAATTTGGTAATTGCAGTCCACCTAATTCAAATTTCCATGTAAATTTTTCCAGAGACACTCTTGGCATTTTACCTTTCCAAAGAAAATTCCTCACAATTTTGTTCAATTCTTGAAAATTTTTATTTGGCAAAGGTATAGGCAGTGTTTGGAATAAATACTGTATCCTCGGAAAAATATTCATCTTAATACAGTTCACTCTCCCTAGCAATGTAATTGGAAGATTCATCCATTTCTTCAGGTCCTCATCTATTTTTTTCATTAGTGGTTTATAATTTAATTTATACAAATTATTTAACTTATTATCTACTTTAACTCCTAAGTACTTAATGCCTTCTTTTTGCCATTTAAACTGACTTTCTCTTTTACATTGGTCATAATTGCCTTCAAAAAGAGGCATTATTTCAGTTTTATCTTTATTAATTTTATATCCTGATACTTTCCCGTATTCTTACAATCTGAAATATAATTTTCTTAAGGATTCCAATGGTCTAGTAAGACAAATTAAGACATCATCTGCAAATAAAGTAATTTTGTGATCTTCCATGACTGAAGAAAATGTGGCCAAAGGAATATACTGCAAAAGGCAAGGGATGTTGTTTGCAAAGATACCTGACTACAGGGAATGTAGCCCAAGTTGTGATCATCCATCGCCTCTATTGTGTACATGGTTGGAGGTGTGAATGTAAAACAAGGGCCGAAGCTGCCTTCATGTCTGGTTACTCCAATGTGATAATTGCTTCTATTGTGTAGCCCTGAGCTCTGGAATAAAGTGGAGATTTTTCTTTTTAATATAGTTTTGGAGAGTTTGAGAAAGGGAGGGAGGGAGGGAGGGAGGGAGGGAGGGAGGGAGGGAGAGAGAGAGGGAGGGAGGGAGAGAGAGGGAGGGAGGGAGGGAGAGGGAGAGAGAGAGAGAGAGATTCACCCACGTACAAACAAACTCAAAAAGCTACGACCTTTAATTTATAGAAACAGAAACATAGAAAATAGGTGCAGGAGTAGGCCATTCGGCCCTTCGAGCCTGTACGCACCGCCATTCAATATGATCATGGCTGATCATCCAGCTCATTAGCCTGTACCTGCCTTCTCTCCATACCCCCTGATCCCTTTAGCCACAAGGGCCACATCCAACTCCCTCTTAAATATAGCCAATGAACTGGCCTCAACTACCTTCTGTGGCAGATAGTTCCACTGGCAGAGAATTCCAGTGGAATTTATCAAATAAAATAAATTTATCAAAAAGCTACGAGCTTTAATTTATAAATTTATCAAAAAGCTACGAGCTTTCATTTATAAAATATCTTTTAATAGCAAGAGGTGGAGAGAGAGGAGGGGGAGAGAGAGAGGGAAGGGGAGAGAGAGGAGAGAGAGAGAGAGATTCACACACACACAAACAAACTCAAAAAGCTACAAGCTTTAATTTATAAATTTATCAAAAAGCTACGAGCTTTAATTTATAAATTTATCAAAAAACTGCGAGCTATAATTTATAAATTTATCAATAAGCTACGAGCTTTAAATTATAAACAGGCATGTTGGCCGGTGTGGGCAGGTGGGACTAGTGTAGATGGGGCATGTTGGTCGGTGTGGGCAGGTGGGACTAGTGTAGATGGGGCATGTTGGTCGGTGTGGGCAGGTGGGACTAGTGTAGATGGGGCATGTTGGTCGGTGTGGGCAGGTGGGACTAGTGTAGATGGGGCATGTTGGTCGGTGTGGGCAGGTGGGACTAGTGTAGATGGGGCATGTTGGTCGGTGTGGGCAGGTGGGACTAGTGTAGATGGGGCATGTTGGCCGGTGTGGGCAGGTGGGACTAGTGTAGATGGGGCATGTTGGCCGGTGTGGGCAGGTGGGACTAGTGTAGATGGGTCATGTTGGTCTGTGTGGGCGGGTGGGACTAGTGTAGATGGGGCATGTTGGTCTGTGTGGGCAGGTGGGACTAGTGTAGATGGGGCATGTTAGAAACATAGAAAATAGGTGCAGGAGTACGCCATTCGGCCCTTCGAGCCTGCACCGCCATTCAATATGATCATGGCTGATCATCCAGCTCAGTAGCCTGTACCTGCCTTCTCTCCATACCCCCTGATCCCTTTAGCAAAAAGGGCCACATCTAACTCTTAAATATAGCCAATGAACTGGCCTCAACTACCTTCTGTGGCAGAGAATTCCACAGACTCACCACTCTCTGTGTGAAGAAATGTTTTCTCATCTCGGTCCTAAAAGACTTCCCCCTTATCCTTAAACTGTGACCCCTGGTTCTGGACTCCCCCAACATCGGGAACAATCTTCCCGCATCTAGCCTCTCCAACCCCTTAAGAATTTTATATGTTTCTATAAGATCCCCCCTCAGTCTTCTAAATTCCAGCGAGTATAAGCCCAGTCTATCCAGTCTTTCCTCATATGAAAGTCCCACCATCCCAGGGATCAATCTGGTGAACCTTCTCTGTACTCCCTCTAAGGCAACAAAGTCTTTCCTCAGGTTAGGAGACCAAAACTGCACACAATACTCCAGGTGCGGTCTCACCAAGGCCTTGTACAACTGCAGCAGAACCTCCCTGCTCCTATACTCAAATCCTCTTGCTATGAATGCCAACATACCATTCACTTTCTTCACTGCCTGCTGCACCTGCATGCTTGCTTTCAATGACTGGTGCACCATGACACCCAGGTCACGTTGCATCTCCCCTTCTCCCAATCGGTCACCATTCAGGTAATACTCTGCTTTCCTGTTCTTGCCGCCAAAGTGTATAACATCACATTTAGCCACATTATATTGCATCTGCCATGCATTTGCCCACTCGCCTAATCTATCCAAGTCACTCTGCAGCCTCCTAGCATCCTCCTAGCACATGTTGGTCTGTGTGGGCGGGTGGGACTAGTGTAGATGGGGCATGTTGGTCGGTGTGGGCAGGTGGGACTAGTGTAGATGGGGCATGTTGGCCAGTGTGGGTAGGTGGGACTAGTGTAGATGGGGCATGTTGGCCAGTGTGGGTAGGTGGGACTAGTGTAGATGGGGCATGTTGGACGGCGTGGGCAGGTGGGACTAGTGTAGATGGGGCATGTTGGCCGGTGTCGGCAGGTGGGACTAGTGTAGATGGGGCATGTTGGACGGTGTGGGCAGGTGGGACTAGTGTAAATGGGGCATGTTGGTCAGTGAGGGCAGGTGGGACTAGTGTAGATGGGGCATGTTGGTCAGTGTGGGCGGGTGGGACTAGTGTAGATGGGGCATGTTGGTCGGTGTGGGCAGGTGGGACTAGTGTAGATGGGGCATGTTGGTCAGTGTGGGCAGGTGGGACTAGTGTAGATGGGGCATGATGGACGGTGTGGGCGGGTGGGACTAGTGTAGATGGGGCATGTTGATCTGTGTGGGCAGGTGGGACTAGTGTAGATGGGGCATGTTGGTCTGTGTGGGCAGGTGGGACTAGTGTAGATGGGGCATGTTGGTCTGTGTGGGCAGGTGGGACTAGTGTAGATGGGGCATGTTGGTCTGTGTGGGCAGGTGGGACTAGTGTAGATGGGGCATGTTGGTCTGTGTGGGCAGGTGGGACTAGTGTAGATGGGGCATGTTGGTCTGTGTGGGCAGGTGGGACTAGTGTAGATGGGGCATGTCGGTCTGTGTGGGCAGGTGGGACTACTGTAGATGGGGCATGATGGACGGTGTGGGCAGGTGGGACTAGTGTAGATGGGGCATGATGGACGGTGTGGGCGGGTGGGACTAGTGTAGATGGGGCATGATGGACGGTGTGGGCGGGTGGGGCTAGTGTAGATGGGGCATGTTGGTCAGTGTGGGCAGGTGGGACTAGTGTAGATGGGGCATGTTGGTCAGTGTGGGCCGGTGGGACTAGTGTAGATGGGACATGTTGGTCTGTGTGGGCAGGTGGGACTAGTGTAGATAGGGCATGATGGACGGTGTGGGCGGGTGGGTCTAGTGTAGATGGGGCATGTTGGTCTGTGTGGGCAGGTGGGACTAGTGTAGATGGGGCATGATGGACGGTGTGGGCAGGTGGGACTAGTGTAGATGGGGCATGATTGGCGGTGTGGGCGGGTGGGACTAGTGTAGATGGGGCATGTTGGCCGGTGTGGGCAGGTGGGACTAGTGTAGATGGGTCATGTTGGTCTGTGTGGGCGGTTGGGACTAGTGTAGATGGGGCATGTTGGCCGGTGTGGGCAGGTGGGACTAGTGTAGATGGAGCATGTTGGTCGGTGTGGGCAGGTGGTACTAGTGTAGATGGGGCATGATGGACGGTGTGGGCAGGTGGGACTAGTGTAGATGGGGCATGTTGATCAGTGTGGGCAGGTGGGATTAGTGTAGATGGGGCATGTTGGTCGGTGTGGGCAGGTGGGACTAGTGTAGATGGGGCATGTTGGTCGGTGTGGGCAGGTGGGACTAGTGTAGATGGGGCATGTTGGTCAGTGTGGGCGGGTGGGACTAGTGTAAATGGGGCATGTTGGTCGGTGTGGGCAGGTGGGGCTAGTGTAGATGGGGCATGTTGGTCAGTGTGGGCAGGTGGGACTAGTGTAGATGGGGCATGTTGGTCGGTGTGGGCAGGTGGGGCTAGTGTAGATGGGGCATGATAGACGGCGTGGGCAGGTGGGACTAGTGTAGATGGGGCATGTTGATCAGTGTGGGCGGGTGGGACTAGTGTAGATGGGGCATGTTGGTCGGTGTGGGCAGGTGGGACTAGTGTAGATGGGGCATGTTGGTCGGTGTGGGCAGGTGGGACTAGTGTAGATGGGGCATGTTGGTCGGTGTGGGCGGGTGGGACTAGTGTAGATGGGGCATGTTGGTCGGTGTGGGCAGGTGGGGCTAATGTAGATGGGGCATGTTGGTCAGTGTGGGCAGGTGGGACTAGTGTAGATGGGGCATGTTGGCCAGTGTGGGCAGGTGGGACTAATGTAGATGGGGCATGTTGGCCAGTGTGGGCAGGTGGGACTAATGTAGATGGGGCATGTTGGACGGTGTGGGCAGGTGGGACTAATATAGATGGGGCATGATGGACGGTGTGGGCGGGTGGGACTAGTGTAGATGGGGCATGATGGCTATCCACCTCTTGCTATTAAAAGATATTTTATAAATTAAAGCTCATAGTTTTTTGTTTGGGGGAGAGAGAGGGAGGGAGGGAGAGAGGGAGGGATGGAGTGAGGGAGGGAGAGAGGAGGGGAAGAGAGAGGAGGGGGAGAGAGAGGAGGGAGAGAGAGAGGGGGAGAGAGAGAGGAGGGGAAAGAGAAGGGGGAGAGCTATTTAATCTTGTTATTAAAAAGATATTTTATACCTCAAAAAGCTACGAGCTTTAATTTATAAAATATCTTTTAATAGCAAGAGGTGGAGACTGGGTGTGGACAATGTCGCCCGTCGGGCGGGCTGCTAATTGATAATTGGTGGGATCGCTGAGCCTTGGGGAAGTTGTGGGCTTATGAAGGGCAATATGTGCTCACTGTTTATTTCAACAAAATGGCCGCCACATGTGCTCACTGTTTCTTTCAACAAAATGGCCGCCACATGTGCTCGCTGTTTCTTTGTGTCAATGTTTGTCCTTGCTTGCTGGCTCCCCTTCCCTCTCTCTCTCCCCCTCCTCTCTCTCACAATAGGCGCAGGAGGAGCCTTCGAGCCTGTACGCACCGCCATTCAATGTGATCGCGGCTGATCGTTCTCAATCAGTACCCACTCTCTGTGTGAAAAAAACATTCTCATCTCGGTCCTAAAAGACTTCCCCTTTATCCTGAAACTGTGACCCCTGGTTCTGGACTTCCCCAACATCGGGAACAATCTTCCCGCATCTAGCCTGTCCGACCCCTTAAGAATTTTGTACGTTTCTCCCCTCAATCTTCTAAATTCCAGCGAGTACAAGCCGAGTCTATCCAGTCTATCTTCATATGAAAGTCCTGCCATCCCAGGAATCAATCTGGTGAACCTTCTCTGTACTCCCTCCATGGCAAGAATGTCTTTCCTCAGATTAGGAGACCAAAACTGTACGCAATACTCCAGGTGCGGTCTCACCAGGGCCCTGTACGACTGCAGAAGGACCCCTTTGCTCCTAAACTCAAACTAGGAGACCAAAACGGTACGCAATACTCCAGGTGCGGTCTCACCAATGCCCTGTGCAACTGCAGCAGAACCTCCCTGCTCCTATACTCAAATCCCCTCCCTATGAATGCCAACATACCATTGGCTTTCTCCACTGCCCGCTGCACCTGCATGCCTACTTTCAATGACTGGTGCACCACGACACCCAGGTCTCGTTGCGTCTCCCCTTCTCCTAATCGGCCACCATTCAGATAATAGTCTGCTTTCCCGTTCTTGCCACCAAAGTGGACAACCTCACATTCATCCAGAAGTGCTTTGAAAGGCTGGCCCTCTCACACATCAAATCCAGCATCACTGACTCACTGGACTCGCGTCAATGTGCAAACACATCCACAGAGGACGCCATCTCTCTGGCTCTTCGCACTGTCCTGACTCACCTGGAGAGACAGGGCACGTACGCGAGGATGCTACTCATTGACTCTAGCTCTGCCTTCAAACACGCTCATCCCCCACCAAGCTCGTCACCAAACTCCACCAGCTAGGCCTCGGCTCGCCGTTATCATGATAGGAGTAGAATTGGGCCATTCGGCCCATCAGGTCTACTCTGCCATTCAATCATGGCTGACCTATCTCTCTCTCCCAACCCCATTCTCCTGCCTTCTCCCCATAACCTCTGACACCTGTACTAATTCAGAATCTATCTATCTCTGCCTTACAAATATCGACCGACTTGCCCTCCACAGCCTTCTGTGGCAAAGAATCCCACAGATTCACCACCCTCTGACTAAAGAAATCTCTCCTCATCTCCTTCCTAAAGGACTCTCTGTCCTTTAATTCTGAGGCTATGACTAGTCCTAGACTCTCCCACTAGTGGAAACATCCTCTCCACATCCTCTCTATCCAAGCCTTTCACTATTCTGTATGTTTCAATAGACAATAGGTGCAGGAGGAGGCCATTCGGCCCTTCGAGCCTGTACGCACCGCCATTCAATGTGATCATGGCTGATCATTCTCAATCAGTACCCCGTTCCTGCCTTCTCCCCATACTCCCTGACTCCGCTATCCTTAAGAGCTCTATCTAGCTCTCTCTTGAATGTATTCAGAGAATTGGCCTCCACTGCCTTCTGAGGCAGAGAATCCCACAGATTCAAACTCTCTTTTTTTTTTTTTTTTAATAAATTTTATTTAAGTTTTAACAGAACTCATACATGTTACATTTCATAGTAAGCAATAATAACTACATTATACAATACAATACAATACAATATATCTTTATTGTCATTGTACCCAGGGGTACAACGAGATTGGGAATGCGCCTCCCATACGATGCAATAATTTAGGTCATTTAGACAGCAGCAACCCAACGAAACGAAACAGTTGTAACAGTTTTGGACAGGGTAAAGTGCAAGTTGATCTATGCGTTGTGGCCATCCGGCTCAGCAGGACCGGTTCATAGCAGCTATGGCCCTGGGGATGAAGCTGTTCCTGAGTCTGGAGGTGCGGGCGTAGAAGGCCTTGTATCGTCTGCCCGATGGAAGGAGTTCGAACAGACTGTTGCAGGGGTGTGAATTGTCTTTGTGGATGCTGGTGGCTTTTCTGAGGCATCGTGTGTTGTAGATGCCCTCCAAGTCTGGTAGCTGTGTTCCGATGGCCCTCTGAGCTCTATGGACTACCCGCTGTAGAGCTTTCCTTTCTGC
>NW_027602516.1:20632-26855 GCF_053455715.1 Rhinoraja longicauda
TCAATAGAAGGGACATCAGTTTGTGCGTGTGATGGTCTGGGCTGCGTCCACAACACACTACAATTTCTTGCAGTCTTGGATGGAGCTGTTCCCAAACCAAGCTGTGATGCATCCTGATAAAATACGTCTTGTGCTGCATCTGTAGAAGTTGGTGAGAGTTGTAGGGGACATACCAAACTTCCTAAACCTTCTAAGAACATGGATAGGCGTCGTTCCGGTTCGGAACCTTTCTTCAGACATATAAACATAGAAACAGAAAATAGGCGCAGGAGGAAGTCATTCGGCCCTTCCAGCCAATACCGCCATTCATTGTGATCATTGCTGATCGGCCACAATCAATAACCCGTGCCTGCCTTCTCCCATATCCATTGATTCCACTAGCCCCTAGAGGTGTATCTTACTCTCTCTTAAATCCATCCAGTGATTTGGCCTCCTCTGCCCTCGGTGGCAGAGAGTTACACAAATTTACAACTCTCTGGATGAAAACGTTCCTTCGAACCTCAGTTTTAAATGACCTCAGCTTTATTCTAATACTGTGGCCCCTGGTTCTGGACTCGTCCAACATTGGGAACATTTTTCTTGCATCGAGCTTGTCCAGTCATTTTTATAATTTTATATGTTTCTATAAGATCCCCAAATGTTTCTTTAAGATATCCGATTGTGGTGGGAAGGGGAAGAGGTCTGGCACGGAGGGTGCAGGACAAAGCGAAATGAATGATGAGCGGATGATGGTGATTAGAGTTTTCATGGTCAGGTGGTTGAGACCAGAGATTAAAAGATAAAGGTGTGTGATAAGGGTTGAAGACGATGGAACTATAGGGAGAAAGACACCAATATCGGTGGAAGGTGGGTAGAGCGGATGAACAGTTCAGGCACGAGGAAAAGCGAGGTGAACGCGGGATTATGCACATTAGTTACTAACATTGGACAATTCAATGTCCATACCATTTGGTTGTAAGGTACCAAAGCGGAATATGAGGTGGCGTTTTCACAGTTTGCATGTAGCCTCACTCAGGCAATGGAGGAGTCCCAGGACAGAAAGGTCAGTGTGGGAAGGGGAGTCACAATGGTTAGCAACGGGGAGATCCAGCAAGCCTTGGCGGGATGAGGGTAATATTTCGGCGAAACGGTCGCCGACTCTACGCTTTGTTATCCCGGTGTAAAGGGAGCCATATCTGGAACACCGCATGCAGCAGATGAGATTAGAGGAGGTGCAGGTGAACATCTGTACCACCTGGAAGGGCCGACAGAGTGTGGGGGAGGGGGTGTGGAGACAGATGTTACATCCCATGGGGATAACCGTTTTAACGGCACTTCCCAAGAAAGGCATTGGAGAGAGAATTGAGGGCGAGAGGGGGGGGGGGGGGGGGGGGTGGGGGAGGGGGGAAAAGAGAGAGAGGCAGATAGGGAGAAAAAAAGATGAAAGTGAGAGATAATGGAGAAGATGAAATGGGTAGGGATGGAGGGATAGTGAACTATCAACGGCAGAGTGGGAAGGTGAAGAGTGAGGGGAGTTCAGAGCGAGTTGGTGCGCAAAAGGGAGAGAGAAAAGGGTCAGAGAGATAAAGAGAAACGGAGGGAGTGATGCAGGAGAGTGAGAGCGAAGGGATGGGTAAGGGGGGAGAGGGTGACAGAGAGAGGGCGGCGGAGAGAGGGAGAATAGAGAGGGCATGGAAGAGAGTAACAATTCAGAGAGATGACAGCAGTAAGGATGGAGGGAGAGAGAAAGAGAGGAGGGAGATGTGCCGCATCATTCGCTGTTTTATCTACATTTCGGACAATTCTGAGGTCGCAATGTTTCTGTTCTCTGAGTGTGGTGCGTCTTTGGGTCGTTCCTCCACAGAGGTGATGAAGGCAGAGAATATTATTGCCCCCGGTCAAAGTCAGATCCATTCCAGGCAAGCAAGAGATGAATTGTTACCGGGGTCGCCGGGAGTGTGGGGGTGAGGTTGCAGTCAGTTAAGGCGCGATCATATTGAGTGGTGAAGCAGAGTGGAGTGGCCATTTTAGTGCGACGTGATCTGTTGACCTAACTCCTCAACCTGAGAACCAAGGTCGCCCATTCCACCTTCAAACTGGGCACCAGAAGTCCTGAGAGGGTCCCTGGAATTTGGGATTGCCTTTGTGACCGAAGTGGATTGAATTAAATCAGACAAGCAACATGAGGCGGAGAGTTGGACCAGATGGAGTTTGAAACAATATTCCCTTTGCTGGAACAATGCTGCTCCCAATTTCCATCCCTCAGTATCGCCACAATTCCCAGTCTTTGGAGTTTCTCAATCAATTCCCTGATTAAATCACGACCTGTCTCAGCAGGGATTTCACTTGGCTGATGTCATCTATTTGCGAATCATTTCAAAATCTCTATTTTTAAACACTATTGAAACTTCATTGTCCCGGTGGAGACGGAAAGTGGTATAAAATCTCCGGGAATGTTCTGCCCCAGCATTTCATTCCGAGAGATTACCGGTAGCTCACTTGGACACGTCGCTGGGCAGAGAAAATGGGGGAAAAGCTTTGGGAATATTTCGACGTGGAGAAAATCTTGTACGTGATCATTGCTGCCGTTGGAGTCCCTGGTAAGTGAGCAGAACAATTCAAAATTTATAACTCCGTCTGTGCACCGGTGTTGCCCTGAATCTGATTCTGTTACAAGATTCCCAACTGATAATCGTTGTTCAAGTATATGTGAAGTATATCAATCCTCTCAGTGAAATATTTTTGAATTAACGCTGTGATTTTTCTTATTTTCAGACAGCTGAAACTAACCCTCTTTTTCTCCCACTGCCGGGACCCACTAGAATGTTGTTCTTGCCTTCAGTGGGACCTTGCCCAGAGTTGTCCCAGTGCTCGGGACAGGCAGCTCTCCGGGACGGTGTGACTGGGAGGGGTTTACATTGTGAAGTTCACTGTGTCTGAGTTATTGATCAGAGTGAACACCCGCTCCTGTGGACACGTCTCACTGTCGATTCTGTCACAGTCGGATTCAACCCGCCTGTTGGTCAATAATTGAATCGATCTCCTGAACCGGTGGCCGCGGATCCACCGGCGTGTGTTGTTACCGAACTGAACTCACTGTGGAATGAATCCATTAACGGAGCCACTCTGCTGCCGGATCCTAAGTTGTCCCTGCCTTCCCTCTGGAACCCTCCTCGTCCCCATCAGATGCCGAGTTCCCAGAGCCCTGGTTAAACGCGGCCGGTCACGGTTAAGTCTGTGAAACCGGCCCCATCAGAGACTGTGAGCAGGGTTAACTGTGGACAGGACCATTCCGCCTATTGTAGCGGGCGGCTGCTCGTTCCCTCACCGCCCTTTACCCCGCCCGTCGCCTTATCTCCTCTCCCCTGAAGCAGGCAGGTCGGGCACAGTCGGAGCCGGGTCTGACATTGTTAAACCTGCAGCCGCGCACCGACTCCAACACTCCTGATCTCCAGCTGAAAGTGGAGCCGGTGTTCAGCCCCAGAGACCGTGTTCAGTAATGCCCAGTGTCCGCTCCCCTTCTCTTTCCGCAGTGAATTTAGTGGCGATTGTGATCCTGTCCCGGGGAAAGTGCGGCCTCTCCACCTGCACCACTCGCTACCTGGTGGCCATGGCAGCGGCCGATCTACTCACCCTGATCACCGAGGTCATTTTGCAACAGATCCGATACCATTACTTTAATTGGAGTTTCCTGTCCATCACCCCTGTGTGCAGTGTTAACGATGTACTGGCGTTTGCATCTACAGACTGTTCTGTCTGGTTCACCGTCACTTTCACCTTTGATCGCTTTGTCGCCATTTGTTGCCAGAACCTGAAAACTAAATATTGCACCGGGAAAACTGCGGCTGCGGTTCTCGCAACAGCCGGCGTTCTGCTGTGTCTGAAAAACGTTCCCCGCTACTTCACACGGGAACCCTGGACAACCATCGACAATGTCCCGTGGTTCTGTGTCATGGTGGACAGTTATTACACTGACCCCGGGTGGATGGCATTTGACTGGTTCGATACGGTTTTAACTCCGTTCCTCCCTTTCACTGTGATCCTGCTGCTCAACGCTCTGACAGTCCGGCACATTTTAGTGGCCAGTCGGGTCCGTCAGGGGCTGAGGGGTCAGAGCAAGGGGGAGAAGCGCAGTGACCCGGAGATGGAGAGCAGGAGGAGGTCTGTGGTTTTACTCTTCACCATCTCCGGCAGCTTCATCCTCCTGTGGCTCACGCTGGTTGTAAACTTCGTCTATTATCAGATCACAGGGATTGGGACTGATCTGAATGATTCTCAATGGATCGTTAACAACGTCGGGTCTTTGCTGAGGAATCTCAGCTGCTGCACCAACACATTTATTTACGCGGCGACCCAGTCCAAGTTCAGGGAGCAGGTGAAGAGCGCGGTGAAATATCCGCTCACCTCAGCGCTGCGGCTCATTAATAAACCCGCGCCCTGAGCGCATCCCAGAGGGCGGCCGCAGTCTCTCCGCTCCGGGCTCCGGCTCCTCACATTCACCGCCGCATCTTCCAGCTGTCAGTCCCGGGCGGATGATCCCATCGCCGGCCCCGCTCCAGGACCCCCAGCCCCTCACATTCACCCAATCAAAGACGCAGATTAAGCAGAAAAAATAACACCATTGCCTGTCATATATATTGATCATTTTTAATGACAGTCCCTGATCATTGAAGTGTTTATTTCAGTTTCTACCTCCTCATTCTCACCCTCCCGCCCTCCGCACTGGGGACCGGTCAGGGGTAGGGTGGGTGGGCCTCCGCCCCCTCTCTCCCCCTCTCCCTCTCTCTTCCGTCTCTCTCTCTCTCCCTCTCCCCCTCTCTCTCTCTCTCTCTCTCTCTCTCTCTCTCTCTCTCTCTCTCTCTCTCTCTCTCTCTCTCTCTCTCTCTCTCTCTGTCTCTCTCTCTCTCTCTCTCTCTCTCTCTCTCTCTCTCTCTCTCTCTCTCTCTCTCTCTCTCTCTCTCTCTCTCTCTCTCTCTCTCTCTCCCCTCTCCCCCTCACTTTCCCTCTCCCCCTCTCCCCCCTCACTTTCCCTCTCCCCCTCTCTCGCTCTCTACCCCGCTCTCTCTCTCCCTCTATCCCTCCCTCCCTCTCTCTCGCTCCCTCTCTCTCTCTCTCCCTCTCTCTCTCTCACCCACCCTCTCCCTCTCTCCCTCTCTTTCTTATCTCTCTCCCTCTCTCTCGTTCTCTCCCCTTCCCTCTTTCCCTCTCTCTCTCTCTCCCTCCCCCTTTCTCCCCGTCTCTCCCCCTCCCTCCATCACTGTCTCACTCTCTCCCCCTCTCTCTCCCTCTCTCTCCCCCTCTCACTATCCTCCTCTCTCTTCCGTCTCTCTCTCTCTCCCCCTCTCTCTCTCTCTCTCCCCGCTCTCCCCTCCCTCTCTCTCTCTCTCACCCCTCTCTATTCCCCCCGCTCTCTCCCCCTCTCGCTCCCCCCTATCTCTCTCTCTCTCTCTCTCTCTCTCTCTCTCTCTCTCTCTCTCTCTCTCTCTCTCTCTCTCTCTCTCTCTCTCTCTCTCTCTCTCTCTCTCTCTCTCACTCACACACACACACACACACACACACTGTCTCTCTCACACACACACACTCTCTCCCTCTCTCCCCTCTCTCTCTCTCTCTCTCTCTCTCTCTCTCTCTCTCTCTCTCTTCTTTCTCCCCACTCTCCACTTGATAAAATGACATTTGCAATGAACAATTAAACTAGACTGACATTTGATAACCGTCTGATGAAGTGAAATACGCTCTCCCTCCCCATGAAACACCACAACATGTGCCTGACATTTGTGGCAGGTGCAGCACTAACAAAATAAACTGCTTTTAACCCGCCTGACTTCTGTTTGGATATTTAGTTCCCACTAAACTCTAGCCTTGAAGTCAGAGGAATTAAACATCAACAAGTGGCCACGTTGCTCAAAGATGCAGATTAAGCAGAAAAATAACACCATTGCCTGTCATATGTATTGATCATTTTTAATGACAGTCCCTGATCATTGAAGTGTTTATTTCAGTTTCTACCCCCTCATTCTCCCCCCTGCACTTTATAATACACTTACAATAATAAATTAAACCTAACAAATATTTGATCCCCCCTCTCCCCCTCTCTCTCTCTCCTACTCTCTCCCATTTCTCCCTCTCTCTGCCCTCTCTCTCTGCCCTCTCTCTCACTCTCTCTCACTCCGCCTCCACTCTCTCTCCCCCTCTCTTACTGCCCTCTCTCTTCCACCTCTCTTTCGGTGCCCTGTCTCCCTCC
>NW_027602516.1:27355-34049 GCF_053455715.1 Rhinoraja longicauda
GTGAGAATGAGGAGGTAGAAACTGAAATAAACACTTCAATGATCAGGGACTGTCATTAAAATGATCAATATATATGACCAGGCAATGGTGTTATTTTTTCTGCTTAATCTGCGTCTTTGATTGGGTGAATGTGAGGGGGCTGGGGGTCCTGGAGCGGGGCCGGCGATGGGATCATCCGCCCGGGACTGACAGCTGGAAGATGCGGCGGTGAATGTGAGGAGCCGGAGCCCGGAGCGGAGAGACTGCGGCCGCCCTCTGGGATGCGCTCAGGGCGCGGGTTTATTAATGAGCCGCAGCGCTGAGGTGAGCGGATATTTCACCGCGCTCTTCACCTGCTCCTGAACTTGGACTGGGTCACCGCGTAAATAAATGTGTTGGTGCAGCAGCTGAGATTCCTCAGCAAAAACCGATCGTAGCTAAAGATATATTGGGAATCATTCTGATCAGTTGCAGTTCCTGTGATCTGATAATAGACGAAGTTTACAACCACCGTCAGCCACAGGAGGATGAAGCTGCCGGAGATGGTGAAGAGTAAAACCACAGACCTCCTCCTGCTCTCCATCTCCGGGTCACTGCGCTTCTCCCCCTTGCTCTGACCCCTCAGCCCCTGACGGACCCGACTGGCCACTAAAATGTGCCGGACTGTCAGAGCGTTGAGCAGCAGGATCACAGCGAAAGGGAGAAACGGAGTTAAAACCGTGTCGAACCAGTCAAATGCCACCCACCCGGGGTCAGTGTAATAACTGTCCACCAGGTCACAGCCCCACGGGACATTGTCGATGATCATCCCGGGTTCCAGTGTGAAGTAGCGGGGAACGTTTTTCAGACACAGCAGAACGCCGGCTGTTGCGAGAACCGCAGCCGCAGTTTTCCCGGTGCAATATTTAGTTTTCAGCTTCTGGCAACAAATGGCGACAAAGCGATCAAAGGTGAAAGTGACGGTGAACCAGACAGAACAGTCTGTAGATGCAGTCCTCAGTACAAGGTTAACACTGCACACAGGGGTGATGGCCAGGAAACTCCAATAAAAGTAATGGTATTTGATACAAGTCAAAATGACCTCGGTGATCAGGGTGAGTAGATCGGCCGCTGCCATGGCCACCAGGTAGCGAGTGGTGCAGGTGGAGAGGCCGCACTTTCCCCGGGACAGGATCACAATCGCCACTAAATTCACTGCGGAAAGAGAAGGGGAGCGGACACTGGGCATCACTGAACACGGTCTCCGGGGCTGAACACCGGCTCCACTTTCAGCTGAAGATCAGGAGTGTTGGAGTCGGTGCGCGGCTGCAAGTTTAACAATGTCAGACCCGGCTCCGACTGTGCCCGACCTGCCTGCTTCAGGGGAGAGGAGATAAGGCGACGGGCGGGGTAAAGGGCGGGGAGGGAACGAGCAGCCGCCCGCTACAATAGGCGGAATGGTCCTGTCTACAGTTAACCCCGCTCACAGTCTCTGATGGGGTCGGTTTCACAGACTTAACCGTGACCGGCCGCGTTTAACCAGGGCTCTGGGAACTCGGCATCTGATGGGGACGAGGAGGGTTCCAGAGGGAAGGCAGGGACAACTTAGGATCCGGCAGCAGAGCGGCTCCGTTAATGGATTCATTCCACAGTGAGTTCAGTTCGGTAACAACACACGCCGGTAGATCCGCGGCCACCGGTTCAGGAGATCGATCCAATTATTGACCAGCAGGCAGGTTGAATCCGACTGTGACAGAATCGACAATGAGACGTGTCCACAGGAGCGGGTGTTCACTCTGATCAATAACTCAGACACAGTGAACTTCACAATGTAAACCCCTCCCAGTCACACCGTCCCGGAGAGCTGCCTGTCCCGAGCACTGGGACAACTCTGGGCAAGGTCCCACTGAAGGCAAGAACAACATTCTAGTGGGTCCCGGCAGTGGGAGAAAAAGAGGGTTAGTTTCGGCTGTCTGAAAATAAGAAAAATCACAGCGTTAATTCAAAAATATTTCACTGAGAGGATTGATATACTTCACATATACTTGAACAACGATTATCAGTTGGGAATCTTGTAACAGAATCAGATTCAGGGCAACACCGGTGCACAGACGGAGTTATAAATTTTGAATTGTTCTGCTCACTTACCAGGGACTCCAACGGCAGCAATGATCACGTACAAGATTTTCTCCACGTCGAAATATTCCCAAAGCTTTTCCCTCATTTTCTCTGCCCAGCGACGTGTCCAAGTGAGCTACCGGTAATCTCTCGGAATGAAATGCTGGGGCAGAACATTCCCGGAGATTTTATACCACTTTCCGTCTCCACCGGGACAATGAAGTTTCAATAGTGTTTAAAAATAGAGATTTTGAAATGATTCGCAAATAGATGACATCAGACAAGTGAAATCCCTGCTGAGACAGGTCGTGATTTATTCAGGGAATTGATTGAGAAACTCCAAAGACTGGGAATCGTGGCGATACTGAGGGATGGAAATTGGGAGCGGCATTGCTCCAGCAAAGAGGATATTGTTTCAAACTCCATCAGGTCCAACTCTCCGCCTCATGTTGTTTGTCTGATTTCCTTCAATCCGCTTCACTCACTAAGGCAATCCCAAATTCCAGGGACCCTCTCAGGGCTTCTGGTGCCCAGTTTGATGGTGGAGTGGGCGAACATGTTTCTCAGGTTGAGGAGTTAGGTCAACAGATCACCTCGCACTAAAATGGCCCCTCCA
Source organism: Rhinoraja longicauda (assembly GCF_053455715.1). Classification (NCBI taxonomy): domain Eukaryota; kingdom Metazoa; phylum Chordata; class Chondrichthyes; order Rajiformes; family Arhynchobatidae; genus Rhinoraja; species Rhinoraja longicauda. The sequence continues at coordinate 30,048 of NW_027602516.1, forward strand.
CTCTGGTTCACCGCTCAATATGATCGCGGCTTAACTGACTGCAACCTCAACCCCACACTCCCGGCGAGACCGGTAACCATTCACTCCTTGCTTGACTGCAGTGGGTCTGATTTTGCGCCGGGACAATAACATTCTCTGCCTTCGTCACGTCTGAGGAGGAACGACCCAAAGACTCACCACACTCAGAGAACAGAAACATTGTGGCTTCAGAATTGTTCGAAACCCAAATAATACAGCGAATGATGTGGCACATCTCCCTCCTCCCTTTCTCTCTCCCTCCATCCTTACTGCTCTCCTCTCTTTGAACTGTGACTCTCTCTACTACCCTCCCTGTTCTCTCTCTCTGCGCCTCTGTGTCTGTCAACCTTTCACCCCTTACCCCTCCCTCCCCTCTCACTCTCACTGCATCTCTCCCTCAGTTTCTCTCTATCTATCTCACCCCTCTCTCCCTTTTGCCAACCCACTCGCTCTGAACACCCCTCCCTCTTCATCTTCCCAATCTCCCTTTGATAATTCACTGCCCCTCCATCTCTTCCCCTTTCGTCTTCTCAGCTATCTCTACCTATCTGTCTCTCTCTCTCTTTTCCCTAACTCTCGTCCTGCTCGCCCCCACTTCTCTCTCCAACGCCATTCTTGGGAAGTGCGGTTAGAACGGTTAGCCGCCATGGGATGTAACAGCTGTCCCTGTGCCTCTTCCCTGGGGACTGGAGAGAGTGTTTCCTACACCAATCTCTGTGACCCCCTCCCCTCCGGTCCCTACACCCCCTCTCTATGACCCCCTCCCTCCTGCCCTTACACCCCACACTCTCCTCGTCTCTGTGACACCCTCCCCTCCCGCCCCTACACCCCCTCCTGTCTCTGTGAACCCCTCCCCTCCGGCCCCTAAACTCCCTCTCCCTGTCTCTGTGACTCCCCTCTCGTCCTCTTCAAAGCCCCCACATCCTTCCTGTAGTGTGGGACGAACAGAACTGCGTGCAATACTCCAAATGCAGCCTGACCAAAGTCCTGGAGAGATGCATCTTGACGTCCTGGCTCTTGAACTCGAATCCGCGGCAGATGAAGGCAAGCGGACCACACGCCTTCTTCACCGCTCTGTCTACTTGTGTTGCCACTTTACGGGGAGTTCCGGAGTTTATCAGGAACAGTTTCTTTCTCTCCACAATCAGACTACTGCACGGAGTTAGTATTTAGAGTCACAGAGTGATGCAGCGTGGAAACAGGCCCTACCTTCGCCCCAACTTGCCCACACCGACAAACATGCCCTATCTACACTATTCCCACGTGCCCGCGTTTGGCCCATATTCCTCCAAACCTGTCATATCCATGTACCTGTCCAAGTGTCTCTTAAACTGTGTGATAGTCCCTGCCTCAACTTCCTTCTCCGGCAGCTCGTTCCATACACCCACCACCTGCTGTGTGGAAAAGTTGCCCCTCGGGTTCCTTCTAAATCTTTCCCCCCTCACCTTAAATCTATGTCCTCTGGTTCTCATTTCCCCTACTCTGGGCAAGGGACTCTGTGCATCTACCCGATATATTCCTCTTATTTAATAGCATTTATTTCAAGAGGGCTTGCATATAGTCAAGTCATGTCAAGTCAATTTTATTTGTATAGCACATTTAAAAACAACCCACGTTGACCAAAGTGCTGTACATCTGTTAAGGTACTAAGGAAAAAATGAAACATACAGTAGCACACAAACATATCAGCACATACAAAACATTTCACAGCGCCTCCTCAATGGGCCTCAAACGCTAGGGAGTAGAAATAGGTTTTGAGCCTGGACTTAAAGGAGTCGATGGAGGGGGCAGTTCTGATGGGGAGAGGGATGCTGTTCCGCAGTCTAGGAGCTGCAACCGCAAAAGCGTGTTAAACCGTGAGCTTAAGCCTAGGCCGCGGGATAGTGAGTAGCCCCAAGTCGGCCGACCTGAGGGACCTGGAGTTAGAGAGGTGGGTTAGAAGATTTTTGATGTAGTGGTGGGGAATGTCCATTTAGGGCTTGAAATGTGAATAGGAGGAGCTTGAAGTTGATCCTGTACCGTACAGGGATCCAGTGGAGAGAGGCCAGAATCGGCGTGATGTGGTCCCTTTTACGGGTACTCGTCACGAGTCTCGCTGCGGCGTTTTGGACCAGTTGCAGGCGACACAGGGAAGATTGGCTGATCCCAGTGTATAGGGAGTTGCAGTAGTCTAGGCGGGAGGAAATGAGAGCGTGAATGGTTTTTTCAGTGCCGTCGAATTGGAGGAAAGGTTTGATTTTAGCTATGGTACGAAGTTGGAAGAAGCTGGCTTTTACCACAGCGTTGACTTGCTTGTCAAATTTTAATGCAGAGTCAAATAACACGCCGAGGTTTTTGACATGCGGTTTGACTAGGCAGGATAGGCTTCCAAGACTGCCTGTTATCGATTTGATGGAGTCGGGGGGCCTAATAGGATGACCTCAGGCTTGCTCTCGTTTAATTAGAGGAAGTTCTGTGCCATCCAACATTTTATGTCCTCAAGGCAGTGTAAGAGGCTGTTTAAATTTGACTGGTTGTAGGGCTTCAGGGGGAGGTAAAGCTGAGTGTCATCGGCATAGCAGTGGAAAGAAATGCCGTGCCTTTGAATGATTTGGCCAAGGGGGAGCATGTATAGAGAGAAGAGAATGGGGCCTAGGATGGAGCCTTGTGGAACTCCGCAGGAGGGGCTAGCTGGAGCAGAGGAATAACTGCCTATGTTGATGGCGAAACTCCTAATTTTGAGGTAGGAAGCGAACCAGCTCACGGCAGTGCCATCAATGCCAACCGCGTACCGGAGACGGTCAATAAGGATGGTGTGGTCCACTGTATCGAACGCTGCGCTGAGGTCGAGACGGAGCAGGATTGCACAGTCGCTGGTGTCGATGGCGAGAAGCAGGTCGTTGTGTACCTTCAACAAGGCAGACTGTGTGCTGTGGTGGGCTCTGAAACCTGACTGGAAACTTTCCAGGATGGTGTTTTGGTGTAGGTATGGCACTAATTGGTTTAGAATTGCCTTTTCAAGGACTTTTGACAGGAATGGCAGTTTGGAAATGGGTCTGTAGTTACTAGGCAAGGTGGGGTCTAGGTTAGGTTTTTTCAGTAGGGGCTGGACCACCGCGTGCTTGAAACAGGTTGGAACAGTGCCAGTGGCCAGAGAACTGTTGATAATAGAGCGACTATTGCAATGACATCCTTCAGAAGGGCAGTGGGGGCAGGATCAAGGGGGCAGGTTGCAGGTTTCATAGCGGAGACAAGCTTTGCAAGGGAGGATAGAGTGACGGGTTGGAAACAGTCCAATTTAGATGAACAGACTCGTGAGACAGCTAGGTCACAGGTGGGAGGGGAAATGTTCATTCTAATGTTCTCAACTTTGCTGGTGAAAAATTTAGCGAATTCTTCGCACTTAGCAGGGGACCTAACTAAGCTGGTACTGGGGGCGGGACATATGACAGAGGTAATTGTTCTAAATAGGACCTTGGAGTTATGAGAGTTTTTGGAAATAAGGTCGGAGAAGTATTGTGCTCTAGCAGACTTTACTGCTTCCTGGTATTTGAGAAGATTGTTTCTCAGAATTTCGAAGGAAATTTGAAGCTTGTCACATTTCCACCTCCGTTCTGATTTTCTGCACTCCCTTCTTAGGGCTTTGGTGGTGTCATTGAGCCAAGGCCGACCTTTGGGCTTAGGCTTTTTCATTTTAAGGGGAGCGATAGAATCCAGGATGGAAGAGCAAGTGATATTAAATAAAGAGGTGAGATCCTCAGTGCTGAGATGGGGGGGAGAAGCCTCAATAGTGCAGATGTTGGGGGCAGCTGTGAGAGCCTCGGAGAATTTACTGGCAGGCAATGAATTTATGTCGCGGGAGTAGCGAACAGGGAGATGAGATTTTGCGGGAGATAAAGGCAGAGATGCGTTAAAAATGATAGCGCTGTGGTCCGATAGACAGGCCTCAGTAGTTTCAATGTTGTAGATTGTGAATCCGGACAATAACACTAGGTCGAGAGTATC
>NW_027602517.1:0-34045 GCF_053455715.1 Rhinoraja longicauda
AGTCTAAAGGTCCAGCCATCACAGCCGAGGGAGAGTCATAGATCTAAATTAATTGATAAAAGAATTTAATGAAAATATATTTGCACAAAAGAATAATGGGGGACGGGAACTCTCAGTTTGAAAGGGTGGTGGAGACAGAATCTCCAGTCCCATTAAAAAATTAATCAGAAGAGCATTCAAAAAACCAAATCAATTCGATGTTCGATGGGTTGACAGCTGGGAAGTGGAAGAGAGTCAAGAGTGAATTATTGTCATATGTCCCGAAACGGAACAATAACATTCATACTTGTAGCAGCAGCAGAACAGGTTTGTAATCACAATGCTCGATGGATAACACAACAAAGGAACAAAAACTAAATGAAATAAATAATGGACACAATGGTCCACTTTCAAAGCTGCAGCCTTCCATGTGTCAATGAGGTACGTTGCAACGATGGCAATGGGGATGCTGCCAGTGACCACACCGACACTCACAGTAGGGTGAACTCACGTGGGAGGTTTTATTTACAGTGACAGGACAGTTCAGGACTACATGGGGGCCCTGTCCCTTGCCATCAGAGCGCATGTGAGATGGTGCTGGTGATTTCAGGCTTGTTCCGGCAGCTCAGTCCTGGTCTCAAAAGAGTTGTGGCGATCACAGGCTTCTCCCTGCAGTTCACCCTTGCCTCAGAGAAGATGCTGGCAGTCTCAGGCTTATCCTGGCAGCTCAGTCTTTCCCTCTGTGTGTGGGATCAGCCTTTGCCTCTGTATGGGTTCAGTCCCTCCTGGTGTGTTCTCTCTCTCTCTCTCACTCCCTCTCTCTCTCTCTTCAGCCAATGGTTGATCAGGCAGGGTCATGAGGGGTGCACATTGAGGGGAGAGAGAGAGAAAGAGAGAGAGTGACAGAGAAAAAGCAACAGAGAGAGAGAGCAACAGAGAGAGAGAGAGAGAGAGCAACAGAGAGAGAAACAGAGAGAGAGAGAGAGAGCAACAGAGAGAGAAACAGAGAGAGAGAGACTGAGGCAGATGCAGAGCCGAGGCAGAGACAGAGACAGAGAGACAAGTGAAACACTTTTTCCAACATCTCATCCCATTATAAAATACCAAAGAGCACCACATTTCACACTGGTATAGTTACAACCTGCTGATCCTGGTCTGCTTGTTGTGCCAGTCATGCAGGATTAGAATGCACCATTCACCCTGGCAGTGCCAAGTCCACAATGCCACATTGATGGAATGAGTGTTGTGCTCCACGGTGCCACAGTAGTTGATGCCTCTGTTCACTGCCCAGGGACCTGGGTTTGATCCTGACTCCAGGAGATGGTGTCTGTGCAGAGTTCTCCTTAACAGGACTGATGGGATTGTTCTGCATGGGAGCTGGCATAGACTTGATGGGGCCAATATCCTCCATACAGGTCACAGAGGAAATGTCGTAAGGAAACAGGCCCTTCGGCCCACTGAGTCTGTGCTGATCAACCACCTGTTCACACTTCCCCTACATTGTCTTTCCGCTGACGAGTTAGCGTGCAGCAAAACCTTTTCACTGTACATGTGACAATAAACTAAACTAAACTAAAATGAATCCCATTATTTATTTTCCCTAAATTCCCATCGATCCCCTCCAGATTCCACCACTCACGCACACGCTGGTGGCAATTCACGGGCGCCGGTTTTAACCTCCCAACCCACACTGCTTCCCTTCTCCTCTGTGCCAGACCCCCACAATCCCCTAATCTTTCAAAAATGTATCAACGTCCTGTAGATCAGTGCATGTTCCTTTAACATAGTGACCTCACCACTACTAACCACTCCCCATTGTCTCTTGTATAATTGTAGCTTCCCCACCTCCAGCTCGCTCTCTAGTTCCAGTGATGACCACGGACAGCTAGGGCATAACATGTGTGTAGTGAAATTAATAAACAATATCCAGTAAAAGACTCTGTGTGCAAAGGACGTCTCTTTACACACAGAGTCTTTTACTGGATATTGTTTATTAATTTCACTACACACATGTTATGCCCTAGCTGTCCGTGGTCATCACTGGAACTAGAGAGCGAGCTGGAGGTGGGGAAGCTACAATTATACAAGAGACAATGGGGAGTGGTTAGTAGTGGTGAGGTCACTATGTTAAAGGAACATGCACTGATCTACATCCTTCCTCTTGGAAACAAAAGTGACCACGGCTCATGCGCTAGGCTCAAACTACAAGCAGGGAGCAGATAGAATGCAGCACAACACAGACTACTCGTACACACCGTACCGGACAGGCGGCCTGACCACTCTCCCAGAGCGGGTGCGCAACCCACCATCCCCTCCGGTCGAAGGAGGTGGAGGTGGACTCCTACTCCAGCTGGTTCGAGGTGGACCTGCTGCCGTCCCTCACGTCTGCTGCCGTCATCGGGAAGCTTCGCCGCCACTTCTCTACCTTTGGTTCCCCGGCATCCCTCCAGTCCGACAACGGCAGCCAGTTTACCAGCGCGGAGTTTGCTGCTTTCGCCACCCGGTGGAACTTTCGCCACATCACCAGCAGCCCCGAGTACCCGCAAAGCAATGGACTTGCAGAGCGCGCTGTCCGCAGCGCTAAGGAACTGATGGAACGTTGCCGGCTTGACAGTTCGGACTTGTACCTTGCCCTCCTCAACCTCCGCAACATCTCCCGGGACCCCGCGCTCGGTTCCCCTGCCCAGCGCCTCATGTCCCGCACCACTAGACCCCCTATCCCCGTCTCCCAGCAATCCCTGCAACCCACGGCTCGGAGCCCTGCCGCTGTCAGGGAGCGCTTCACTGAAAAGCAGCTCATTCAGAAGCGCTCCTTTGACAAATCGTCCCGTCCCCTTCCACCTCTGTTCGCTGGCCAGGTTGTCCGGATGGAGTCCACCTCCGGTCACCACCGGCTGGCCGTGGTCGTCGGCAATGCTGACTCTCCACGGTCGTACCTGGTCAACTACGAGGGCACCGTGTATCGTCGTACCCGCCAGCACCTGATGCTGGTAAACGAGCCTGCACCGCCTCCCGCGGTCCCGTATTCACCTCCCGTCCAGTCCCCGGTGCCTGATGTGCCTCCTGCTCCGGTACATCCGCAGTTGCCCCAGCCCCCTTCCCCTCCCTCGCCTGCGCGTGTATCGCTTCCCAGTCCTCCTCCTTCCCCTGGTTCCCCAGCCTCTGTACCCGCACCCGTCCATGCTGTTCCTTCGACCGGAGGGGATGGTGGGTTGCGCACCCGCTCTGGGAGAGTGGTCAGGCCGCCTGTCCGGTACGGTGTGTACGAGTAGTCTGTGTTGTGCTGCATTCTATCTGCTCCCTGCTTGTAGTTTGAGCCTAGCGCATGAGCCGTGGTCACTTTTGTTTCCAAGAGGAAGGATGTAGATCAGTGCATGTTCCTTTAACATAGTGACCTCACCACTACTAACCACTCCCCATTGTCTCTTGTATAATTGTAGCTTCCCCACCTCCAGCTCGCTCTCTAGTTCCAGTGATGACCACGGACAGCTAGGGCATAACATGTGTGTAGTGAAATTAATAAACAATATCCAGTAAAAGACTCTGTGTGCAAAGGACGTCTCTTTACAGTCCACTTTATATACTTTCAGCGGTCTCTGGGGCAGAGAATTCCAAATATATACTAACCTCTGTGAGAAGAAATTTCAATGCACCTTAGTTTAAAATGTCTGGCCCTTTATTTTCAGAGATACAGCGTGGAAACAGTCCCACCGAGTCCGTGCCAACCAATGTTCACCCGTTCACACAAGTTCTAACCTGCACCCTAGGCACAATTTACAGAAATCAATTAACATACAAACCTGCATGTGTTTGGAGTGTGGGAGGAAACCAGAGCACACAGAGAAAACTACGTGGTCACAGGGAGAACGTGCAGTTTGTAGGTTAATTGGTCTTGGTAAATTGCTTCCTGGTGCGTAGGGTGTGGATGAGAAGACAGAATAACATAGGCCGAGTGTGAACGGCTGATCGCTGGTGAGCATTTGGGCCTGTTTCCATCCTGCACTGTACTGCACTGTACTAGGTTCTATGTTCCATGCAAAGAAACATCTGCATATTTTCAGCGATTAGTGTAGGATTTAAAAAAACTGTGCAGAGACGTGGACGCAAGGGAGCTTAAAGGGCATGTACAGAAGGCAGGGAGGTGTTTGGGTGAGGCCGGGAGTGTGTGGAGTAAGAGAGCCAGAGACTGGGCGGTTGAGTGGTGAGGCGTTAGCTGCCCATTGGTCCGTGCAGCCCCACCAACACATTCAAACCGCGGCGGTTGGGGAGCGGCGCGCGCAACACGACGCCCCTCAGTTAGATGCCGATTTCAAGTATTTAGCTTGCAAGCATTTAGTGCGGGGCCCTCGAAAGTGCGGGACCCGTAGCAAATGCTACTTTTGCTACTATGTTAATCCGGCACTGGAGGTCAGTGCCCACGATGGACCGGGCCCACAACCTGTGTCCACAACATTTTGTCATTTCCTTTGCTCAAGGGCGTAGGCGTTGCCAGTAAGACGATGGGCGAAATGGTGAATAATCTAAACCGGAAAGAGAATGAGGGACAAAGAATTGCAGATGGTGATTTACAAAAAAAAAACAAAGTGCTGGAGTATCTCAGTGGGCCAAGCAGCATCACTGGAGAACATGGATAAGCAATGTTTCAGGTCAAGAGGGATTTGGCTGCTAATTTAAATCAGCAAATGAAATTGGTAAACTAGTTGATCATTTTCTCTGTTTTTACGCCCTAACCTGTTCTTTCTCACTTTGCATCAATTTCCCTCAATAATCCTGCTACTCATCTGTGTTAATGGCATTTTACAGTAGCCAATTAAAGCATGTCTTTGGGATGTGAGAACCCCAGAAGAAACCCATGCACTTAGAGCGAAGCTAGTGTGACTTGGGTGGGGGAGGAATAGAGAGAGAGAGGGAATGCCAGGGCTACCTGAAAAGAGAGAAATCAATATTCATTCATACCACTGGGATGTAAGCTGCCCAAGCTAAATATGAGATGCTGTTCCTCCAATTTGCATTTAGCCTCACTCTGACAATGGAGAAGACTGAGGACAGAAAGGTCTGTGTAGGAATGGGAAGGAGTATTAAAGTGTCCAGCAACCGGGAGATCATGTTGGTTCACGTGGGCTGAGCGAAGGTGTTCCGCGAAACGATTGCCCAGTCTGCGTTTGTTCTCGCCGATGTATCAGAGTCCACATCTTGAACAATGGATGCAGTAGATGAGGTTGGAGGAGGTGCAAGTGAACCTCAGCCTAACCTGAAAGGACTGTTGGTGTTCCTAGACAGAGTCGAGGGAAGGGGTATAGCGACAGGTGTTACATCTTCTGCGGTTGCAGGGGAAGGTACCTGGGGAGGGGTGGTTTGGGTGGGAAGCGATGAGTAAACCGGAGATTGCGGAGGGAACGGTCTCTGCGGAAGGCGGAAAGGGGTGGAGATGGGAAAATGTGGCCAGTTGGAGGTGGCGGAAATTACGGATGATTACTGTATGTGTTGTATGCGATGGCTGATGGGGTGGAAGGTAAGGACGAGGGGGACTCTCTTTTGTGGGGGGTGGGGGGAGCAAGGGCGGAGCTGCGGGTTACCGAGGAGATACGAGTGAGGAATATGCAAACATCTTTTTGGAGTCAAGATAGTTTATCTTTATATGCTCAAATCTTTAGAAAAAATAATCTAGATGCCCAATATATCCTTCTGCCCCACTGTATTGTGAGGGGTGGTTCTCTGGATACACAAACACTCCAGGCACAATTTTCTTGCAGAAACTGTAGTGAAGCTGAAGACATCAGGATCTGTCTGCATTTAGCAGAGTGTAGAGGCAACTGGCCCATTCCAGAGTGCAGGAATATGTGCTGAGAGACACACTGAAGCTTGGTGCAACCAAAGCATTGTGGGGGGGAGGACTACAACTAGGGTCCTTCCAAGTCAAGAGTGTTTTAATGTCATATGTCCCAGATAGAACAATGACATTTTTGCTTGCAGCCGCACAACAGAATATGTAAACTTAGTACACTGTAAACAATATAATAAATGGGGAAAATAAGTTCAGTGTATGTATATATAAATACACACACATGTACATACATATATACACACACACGCACAAATACATACACATAAAAAACAAACAAATAATAATACTGCAAAAAGACAAAACCAATGCCCCCAAGTCTATGTTATGTTATAGATTATGTTTTTATTTGGGTACTACAGACAACCAGTTTGGCTTCAAGGCTAAGCATGGTACTGATTTATGTATCTATGTCCTGAAGGAAATGGTTGAAATGTATAGAAGGCAGAATTCCTCTGTGTTAATTGGTTTTATTGATGCCTCTAAAGCTTTTGATCGAGTCAACCATCATAAGCTGTTCCAAAAACTGAGTCAAAGAGGAGTGCCTAACAGTATAATTAGGGTCCTGGCATATTGGTACGCCAACCAGAGCATGCAGGTCAAATGGGGTAATGCAGTCTCTGTACCATTTGGTGTTGGTAATGGGGTTCGCCAGGGGGGGCTACTTTCACCAGCCCTCTTTAATGTGTACATGAATGATTTATCTGACCAGCTTAGAGGCTGTAAAACAGGATGTATGATTGGTAACACCCTGGTAAACCATCTTATGTATGCCGATGATCTGGCGGTTTTTTCTCCTAGCAGTGCTGGGTTTCAGCAGATGTTGAATATATGCTCTGAGTATGGTGTCCAATTTGACGTGAAATACAATGCTAAAAAGAGCGTTGTCATGATTTGTAAAGTAAAAGGGGACAAAGATCTAGTCTTCCCATCATTTTACCTGTCAGGGCAGGTTCTATCTGTCTGCTGTAAAGCTAAGTATCTGGGACATGTCATCACAGATCAAATGTCTGATGATGAGGACATGTATAGACAGCGCCGCATGTTGTATGCACAAGCTAACATGTTGGTTAGGAAATTCCACTGGTGCTCAGGAAATGTCAAGATAAACCTGTTTAGAGCATACTGTACTCCTCTTTACACTGCTCCTTTGTGGATAAAGTTTAATAAGTCAAGCATCCATAAACTTAAGGTTGCCTATAATGACTGCATGCGCATATTGCTTAGAAAGCCAAGGTGGTGCAGTGCAAGTGAACTGTTTTGTAGTGCAGGAGTCAATACGTTTCATGCCCTGTTGAGGAATCTCATGTTTAAATTTATATGCCGATTGAATGGTTCTCAGAATTCCATCATTGTGCTGCTGGTAAATCCTGGTTTCAGTGCCGTGAGATACCTGTCACCTATGTGGAAACATTGGTATTGTTGCCTTTTCTAATTTAATTTAATTTTATATGTATATACTGTGTACTGTATGTGTATTCTAATGGACCATGAGTCTGCTTAATAAAATTTTAATTAAAATTATGTAGTTCAGAGCTTATTTGGAGTTTGTAGTGTTTAATAGCCTGATGGCTGTAGGAAAGAAGCAGTTCTTGAACATGGAGGTTACAGTTTTCAGGCTCCTGTACTTCTTCCTGATGGCAGGGGTGAAATTAGTATGTGGCAAGGGTGGTGTGGGTCTCTGATGATTCTGGCTGCCTCTTGGACTCCTATAAATCCCTTAGATTGTGATGTGGTCAGAACCCATGATGGACTGAGCAATGTTCACCACTTTTTGCAGTCTTCTTCACTCCTGGGCATTCAAGTTGCCAAACCAGGTTGTGACGCAGCCAGTCAATATACTCTCTACTGTACATTGGGTAATGGAGATGCCCCTCGAACGAGGGAAGGGATATCACCCCAGGGGGCACATGAGTGGCAAGGGTGCTAATACCCTTCTGTCTCCTTTTCACCTCCAGCCTTTGTCACTTACTCCACACACCTACCAATCATCCCCCTCAATTGTACCCACATCACTTGCCAGGTTTTGTGCCAGGCTCATCTGTCTTCACCTCTCTCCCCCCCTACTCTATCAGTCTGAAGGTGGGTTCAGACCCAAAATATCACTTTCCCATTCCCTCCACTGATGCTGCCTGGCCCATTAATTCCTTCAGAATTTTGTTTCATGCAACAGAATTGATATGGACATTGATAACCATTTTTACATCAGTCATAGGTCCACATCCTAGGAGCACCATTGTTACACGGTCTCCAGCAGTTCAAGAAGGCAACCTACCGCCAATACCATCTCCTCAGGGACAATTAGGAATGGACACTAAATGTTGGTGCCAACATCAATACCCACACTGTCAAATAGATTTCTGACAAATGAACATAGAATAACAGCTTGGTTTAGATATTTACTGATGTTGAGAAAGAACGACAGAAAGGAACTAACATGTAAATATCAGGTTTTGTTTCACCTGAGTTGTCAAGTGCAGTAAAACAGTTGAACTTTGGTCTGTTTATTTGACCTTGCATTACAATACAATACAATATATCTTTATTGTCATTGTACAGGAGTACAACGAGATTGGGAATGAGCCTCCCATAAGACGCAATAAATTAATTAGCTAGTCAGTATTAATTTAAACAATTAAACAAATTAGAACAGTTTTAAAACAGAATAAAGTGCAAGTAGATCTGTGCCGGTTCGCTGTGCGATGTGACCATCCGGCTCAGCAGGACCGGTTCATAGCAGCTATGGCCCTGGGGATGAAGCTGTTCCTGAGTCTGGAGGTGTGGGCGTAGAAGGCCTTGTATCGTCTGCCCGATAGTAGAAGTTCGAACAGACTGTTGCATGGGTGTGAAGAGTCTTTGTGGATGCTGGTGGCTTTTCTGAGGCCTCAGTAGGATGTGCAGATCACAATGCAGGAAATAATTCTGAATGGCAGCTTGAATGTTAACAATAGACCTGTCTAAATTGTGTTTCGTCCTTTGATAAGAGATTAACAGAGAATGAAAGCATGGTGGAAATTGATGGGTCTGAAGAAAGGTCTCGACCTGAAACCCATTCACACATTCCTTCTCTCCAGAGATGCTGCCTGTCCTGCTGAGTTACTCCAGCTTTCTGTGTCTATCTTTGGGAATTCTATTGAACTCTACGAAAAGATTGGGCTTTGTGTAACTGCACTATTAACCACATGATTGCCAAGATTAGGTTTTGTTCACATTCAGCTGTGATAAGGCTATTTTAAAAATCTTTTATTATTTTTGGATTTGTCATCATTTCTCATTCCTTGACAAGATAATAATAAAAGGACACAAAGTGCTGGAGTAACTCAGTGGGTCAGGCAACATCTCTGGAGAACATGGATAGGTGAAGCTTCTTCAGATAGTAATAAGCTTCCGTCTCGCAGTCCTTCTAGAGAAGGTGCTTCCACAGTGCGGCCGGACAGGGAGTTTCGGGAGTATGACCCAGCGAAGATGAACGACTAGCAAAATATTCCTAAATCACAGTGACTAATTTAGAGGGAAAGCTAAAGGTACAGAGTGGTACAAGGTGGACAAAGGGACTGTTGCATGATTTTAGAAATCATCCCATTGCGATCTTTGCATGGGGATGGTGTTCCTTTAACTGATAAAAGTGAACAGAATGAATAGCAAAATAGCCGATGATATCCAGCTCCTCATCTCCACCAAGTCAATCTCCACCACCACACACTCTACACTGACAAACTGCATCACTGAAATAAAATCTTGGCTTCAATCAAATTTCCTCAAACTCAACTGCAACAAATCTGAAATCATCATCATTGGTCCAAAAACGCTCACCAAATCCACCCAAAACTTCATCCTCAATATTGATGGTCTCCCAGTATCCACCTCCCCTCACATCCGGAATCTTGGAATCATCTTTGATCAAACCCTCTCCTTCGACAAACACATCAAAAACATCACAAAGACAGCCTTCTTCCACCTCAAAAACATTGCCCGTCTCCGTCCATCCCTCTCCTCCACAGCTGCAGAAACCCTCATCCACGCCTTCATCACCTCCCGTCTGGACTACTGCAACAGCCTCCTCTATGGCTCACCCTCAAAAATCATCAGTAAACTTCAATACATTCAAAACTTCGCTGCCCGTCTACTCACCCACTCCCCGATCCGTGACCATATCACCCCCGTCCTTTACAAACTCCACTGGCTCTCCATCCTCCAGAGAATCCAATACAAAATCCTCCTCATGACCTACAAAGCCCTCCATAACCTGGCCCCATCCTACCTGACTGACCTCCTCCACAGGCACACTCCCACCTGCACCCTCCGCTCTGCTGCTGCCAATCTCCTGTCCCCCCCCATCCGGACCAAACTCAGATCCTGGGGGGACAGGGCTTTCTCCATTGCTGCTCCCACCCTATGGAACTCACTACCCCAAACCGTCAGAGACTCCTCCTCACTCACCACATTCAAAACATCACTGAAGTCCCACCTGTTCCGCACTGCCTTCAACCACTGAAGGTCACCTCACCTTCTGTCTCCTTTTTCTGCTCGTTTACTTATTTATCTATTTATTCACTTCTCTATGTTCTAGAAATCCCTGTAAAGCGTCTTTGAGTGTTTGAAAAGCGCTATATAAATGTAATGCATTATTATTATTATTATTAAAATGAATGACGTTGCTGATGATACGACTGAAATGTAAAGCTATTCATCAGTCAGTGTATACACACCAAGCCTCACCATTTCAAATTCCCTTGTAATTGCATACTAATCTGCTGCCTGGAAACAAAACTTGTTAATGTGGCCCAGCATCCAAAAAATAAACATCTTCCACTGCTTGAGGTCTTTGTACCTTGCCATGGTAGACTCAACAAATTGATTTACTCTTTTAAAGCCCTCTTTTGTTTAATGGTGATAGGAGATAGTATGGCTTCCCATTATTTATCAAGCCCCATTTCTCTTTCTACTGGAGTCAACAAAAAGGTAAATTTGGTCAGGGAAGGTCAGAATCAGAATCAGAATAACCTTTATTGTCATAAAAACCCCCCAACTCTGTTGGACGAAATTCCGTTACCCACAGTCCAACAATAAGAGCAATAAAAATAAGTAATAACACACACAATTACAAACCAACACAAAACAAAAAAAAAGAAACATCCATCACAGTGAGTCTCCTCCAGTCACCTCCTCACTGTGATGGAAGGCCAGGATGTCTTTCCTCTTCCCCTGCCATCTTCTCCCGCGGTCAGGCTGTTGAAGTTGCCACGTCGGGGCGGTCGGGGCTCCCGACATTGAAGCCCCCGCCGGGCAGCGAAAATCCCGCGGCCTATTCCAGGCCTAGACGGACGGTGAAAGGTCCGCGGCGAGCCGACCCAAGTCCCGCAATTCGGGGCGGGCAAAGACTCTACCCCTGCCGGAGCTCCCAATGTCGGCCCCCAACTAAGGCAGGGTCTGCAAGCTTCCAATATCCACGCGGCCCGCAGCCGGAGCCTCCGGAGCATCCGAAGGCGAGTCGCAGTGGCACTCGCAGCGCCACCACAGCCTCCGAAGGCAGCCAGCTCCGCAGATGGTACGTCCGGTCTGCGGGCTCTGCGAACCAGAGCCCAGGTGGTCCCAGGTGGAGGCCGCCAGCTCCAGGTGTTTGGCCGATGGTAGGCCGCAGCGGGAACGGAGACACCACCCCAAAATAAAAGGTCGGGTCTCCGTTCGGAAGAGACAATTTTACAGTTCCCCATCCCCCCCTCCCCACATAATACACAACCACAAAAAACACTACATCACATCTAAACACGACAATTAAGACAAAGAAACAACGAAAAAACAAAAAAGACAAACGGACTGCAGGTGAGCCGCAGCTGCTGCACAGTGCCGCCATTTTGAGCATTAAACACACAATTCAATCTTATCTATTTACAACAGGTCCTTGAGCGATGTAGCATTTAAATAATGTTGTTGATGTAAAAGGACAAGACAAGAAGCAAAGGCGAAGGTGTTTCCGTGTTTGCTCATGACATTGCACTGATGAAGTATTATCACACCTGGACCCCCATCAGACAGTTATCACCAACGCTGCTGATAAAAGCAATAGGTTTGAAGAAAGTAAGTTCGATGAATGGAGAATCTTTCTTTCCTTCACATGCAGTATTATGTGGAACTACCATCCCCACATGTGGTAGCTTGGTCAGTTTATGGAGATATTTCAGCGGTTCTGGTGTTTATGTGGAACTTTTAAAAACATTTACATGTGTTTACTATAAGTGAAGAACTATGTTATAATTCAGTCAGCTTAATCTTTAAGCAGTGAATGTAGGAGAATATCTGGGTTTGGTCGAATAATTGGGCTGCAAATGGTGCAAATGGGGAACAAATGATGCAGCGGTAGAGTTGCTGCCTTACAGACAACGGGGGCTGTCCATACGGAGTTTGTACATTCCCCCCGTGATCTGTGTGGGTTTACTCCGGGTGCTCCGATTTCCTCCGATACTCCAAAAATGTTTGTAGTTTAATCGGCCTGGTAAAATTGTCCTTATTGTGTGTTGAGGAGCAATATCTCATATTCTGCTTGGGTAGTTTACAACCCAAGGTATGAACATTGAATTCTCCAATTTTAGGTAACTTCTAACAAGCAAACCCCCACTCCCCCTACTCCCACACCCACCTTTTCTTTGTCCCCATTGGTCTCCCTTGTGCCCCATCTGGACCCACACCTTTTTCTCCTCTACCTCCACGCATTCCTTCTATGGGAATTGTGGGAAGAACTGAGCTGTTCTTCCATTTTGTCTTTCAACATGGGCAATAATTGCTTCTGTGGGAATTAAACTTTACTCCAGGTAATTGCTTCAGGTGACAATAGACAATAGACAATAGGTGCAGGAGGAGGCCATTCGGCCCTTCGAGCTAGCACTGCCGTTCAATTGTGATCATGGCTGATCATTCTCAATCAGTACCCCGTTCCTGCCTTCTCCCCATACCCCCTGACTCCGCTATCCTTAAGAGCTCTATCTTGCTCTCTCTTGAATGCATTCAGAGAATTGGCCTCCCCTGCCCTCTGAGGCAGAGAATTCCACAGATTCACAACGCTCTGGCTGAAAAAGTTTTTCCTCATCTCAGTTCTAAATGGCCTACCCGTTATTCTTAAACTGTGGCCCCTTGTTCTGGACTCCCCCAACATTGGGAACATGTTTCTTGCCTCTAACGTGTCCAACCCCATAATAATCTTATACGTTTCGATAAGATCTCCTCTCATCCTTCTAAATTCCAGTGTATACAAGCGTAGTCGCTCCAGTATTTCAACATATGATAGTCCCGCCATTCCGGGAATTAACCTAGTAAACCTATGCTGCATGCCCTCACTAGCAAGAATATCCTTCCTCAAATTGCACACAGTACTCCAGGTGCGGTCTCACTAGGGCCCTGTACAACTGCAGAAGGACCTCTTTGCTCCTATACTCAACTCCTCTTGTTATGAAGGCCCACTTTCCATTGGCTTTCTTCACTGCCTGCTGTAGCTGCATGCTTCCTTTCAGTGACTGATGCACTAGGACACCCAGATCTCGTTGTACGTCCCCTGTTCCTAACTTGACACCATTCAGATAATACTCTGCCTTCCTATTCTTACCACCCAAGTGGATAACCTCACACAAATCCACATTAAACTGCATCTGCCATGCATCCGCCCACTCACACAACCTGTCCAAGTCACCCTGCAACCTCATAGCATCTTCCTCACAGTTCACACTACCACCCAGCTTTGTATCATCTGCAAATTTGCTAATGGCGACCCATAGAGTTAAAATAAATAAACCTGCTGAACAGAAGGATGTTAGTGAGCTCAAGGCTACACATAGACCCACTCTGATCTTCCTTGTAGATGAACATATCTGTTTCCAGTGGAAAATTACAGAATGCTGGATCACAATAGTTAACCATGTAAAAAAAATGCACTTGACTAACCTTGCTCTTCTGCTATCAAAAATGGTATAAATATACTATATGCTTTGAATATGCAGAACAGTCTCTTGCTTGACTGCTCCCCTTGTCTGACACATTATAGCAAATAAAGTAGCTGCAGTTTGATAGTCACTCGCATCTCATGTAATTTATTCTGACAGTTTTGGAGGTTCAGACGAGATCACAATCTCTTCCACCGACTAGGGTTCGTGCAAACACAGCTCTCGTAACAACTGAGACAGCCGGCACTAAATAAAAAGGTAAGGATTTCTCTTACATCGTGTCTTTTCTGCCACGAGTACCTTCTTGAATCCAGGTGGGCGAAGGGCGCTGCCGAAGCCGGAATAAACGTGAATGACATTTGGTTGTTCAGGTTCGAGGACTTTGAGTGTGGGTTTGAGTCTCATTGTATGAGTAAGTCAGGTACCTGTGTAAGAGTTAGTATTGTAATATGGGTAATTCTGAATGCTAAGAGAAGCCATGTAAAATGAACTCCGAGGATATATGTACAGAACATGCATTATGAACCAGAGAGTGTAACGAAAATAGAGAAATGACCAGAGTGGACCAAGGGGAAAGGTTTATCCCCTGACAGAACACATGGAATAGAGTGCCTGCAGGTGGTTTTATAAAAGAAAGAAAAACATGGTTGTAAAGATGTTGGGTGTCCCCAGTTTGTGGGTGGGGGTCAGGAAGCAGATAAAAGAAGAGAAAAGTCTAGACGTAAGGGTAGAGAATATGAGAAGCAGAAATGTGGAATAACGTGTAGCCAAATGTCGGGTGAATGCTAAGGTCACAGTTGTTAACAGTGGGCTTTCCCATCCAGTTGGCTCTACTCTCCTGTATTCCTGCAGTGAGCAGTGAGTATTGCATGTAGCATATCTCAGTAGAGGCAGCCTGCAAGGATCCTGAGGAAATGTTCCTAAGATTGAGAACAGAAAAAACATACAAGAAAAGGGAAGCAAGAATAGGCCACCTCATGAAGAAGGGAGTTGACCCAAAACATCACCTATTCCTTTTCTCCAGAGATTCTGTCTGACCCGCTGAGTTACTCCAGCACTTTGTGTCCATCACCTGGCCCATCGTGTTTGCCTCACTATTCAATATGATTATGGTTGATCTAAGCTGACCTCAACTCCTCTTCTGTGCCAGAACCACCAATTCTGAGAGTATCGAGGTGGTTCTGTGCCAGAACCACCAATTCAGTCATGATCTATTCGGGTTATGCCTTCTCCCTGCTCCCGTTGGGCAGAACATACAGCAGGTTGAAAATGCACACGACCAGATTCAGGACCATCTTCTTGCTATTTGGCTTCTGAATGGTCCTTCCACAGGCTAGGTACAGTCTGATTCACCTCAACTATTTGTGGACATTGAACTTTGTCTTTGGAGCTGTTATGCCAGATTGCTCAGGATTATATTCTGCACTCTGTGCCTTCTCCTACGCTCTACCCATTGTACTTGAGTTTGTCTTGATTGTATTTATTTATAGTAATATCTGACTGATTGGATAGCATGCAAAACAAAGCTTTTCACTGTACCACTGTACACTTGACAATAACAAACCTAAACCTAAACTTACAGGTGGAAACATCTCAACAACGACTCAAACAAGACATAAAAGAGATTGCATAAACATGAGTTAGTGCTGCTGCCTCACAGTTTCAGGATCCAAAGATAGACACCAAAAGCTGGAGTAACTTGGCAGCATCTCTGGAGAAAAGAAATAGGTGATGTTTCGGGTCGAGAACCATCTTGAGACTTATGTTTCGGGTGAGACCTTTCTACAGACCATGTTGGTTTCCCACCAGCTGCTTCAGTTTCTCACATCCTAAATCTCACGTCGAAGCCTTGGGATCTTTTGTGTGGTAGATTTGAAACAACAAATAGAGTTTAAGGTTGGTTTACTGGTCTAATACTCTAGAGAAGCATTGTCACCACTAAAGTTATATAGAGGCCAGAGTTTTGTAAGTGACCTTGGTTCAATCAAGGTTCCCACAGTTACATTTAGCAGATTTCCTTTTTTGCTATTTGTGCAGTGGCATTTGTCATTAAGGGCTCAGTAAGTGTGCAGCAAGCCAGAACTAATTTCAATCTTATTGGCAGAGTGTATCAATTTTTGTGCAATATTTATGAATGAGATCTATCTGTCCTTTTAAAATCTCCGCACAATATTTGTGGATCGGTCGATCTGTTTCAATCTCTTTAAAGTCTTTGAGCTACTTCATTCTCTACAGCACTTGTACATGGGTGTATCTGACCCATTCTCATCTTGACATAATATGTGTGGATGTGTATATCTGGTCCATTCCCATCTCTGTATAGCGTGGTCACCTCATCTACATGACCTCACCCTCGCTGAGATATCACAGTGTTCAGGAAGCGTTGGACAGAATGACCATGACTGTGGCCATGGCCAGCATCCTGTCGATTGCTCAGTATGGGGTGATTGCTGGTCGGCGTGGACTCGGTGGTCTTAAGGGCCTATTTCGCGCTGTATCTCTAAAGGCAGGGTTGAGACTGAGACAAATGGGCATGGTGGTCGTATAGACAATGGTGGGCTGAAGGTCCTGATTTTATGCTGCAAAATGCTATGACTAATGTACTTCAACAATGCCCCACGGTGCATCACGAACTGATGTAGAAACATAGGAGCAGAAGTGGGCCAATTAACTCCTCAACCTTTCAATAAGATCATGGTTCATCGTCTAACTTCACTCAATATTCCTGATCACTTGTCCTGGCAGGCCGCACGGCTGGACACACAAGACCCGGTGGAACAGCTTGGGCAGTTTACAATCCAGTGGCATGAATATTGATTAACCTCAAAATGCCTACTCCTGCACCTATTTTCTATGTTTCTATGTTTCTTTAAGGTACATACTTTTATTCTGAGGCTATGGCCTCTAGTCCTAGACTCTCCCACCAGTGGAAACATACCCTCCACATCCACTATATCCAGGCCTTTCACTATTCGGTAAGAATCAATGAGGTCACCCCTCATCCATCTAAACTCCAACGAGTACAGGCCCAGTGCCATCAAACGCTCATCATATGTTAACCCACTCATTCCTGGGATCATTCTCGTAAACCACCTCTGGACCCTCTCCAATGACAGCACATCCTTCCTCAGATATGGGGCCCAAAACAGTTCTCAATGCTCCAAATGCGGTTTGACCAGTGCCTTATAAACCCTCAGCATTGCATCCCTGTTTTTATAACCGTCCTTTCGAAATAAATGCGTTTGCCTTTCTCACTACTGATTCAACTTGCAAATTGGAAATCGTCCTCGAGTACTTCTGTAATTTGCATCAGTAAAGTCATACGTATTTGGCACAAAGTATAAAAATTTGCCTCCTATCAGGTGTGGGAGATCAGGGTGCAGTCTTGTTTCTCTGGAAACCATGCTTGCTGCCTACTATTTGCATCTATATATCCCTTCATTATTGCCTCTTACACAGCCAACAATGGACCACCGTTGGCGCTACCTTTCCTTGGTCATCGGTGCCGGCTCTAATTTGTTCTGAACCTTTTCAGACCTCTAGTTTCTGTCTCCCTGACTCTCAGTCTGAAGAAGGTTCTCGACCCGAAACGTCACCAGAGATGCTGCCTGACCTGCTGAGTTACTCCAGCACTTTGTGTCCCTTTTTGTGTATTCACCAGCAACTGCAGTGTAGTTTAGTTTAGTGTAGTGATACAGTGTGGAAACAGGCCCTTTGGCACACAGAGTCTGTGCTGAGCAGGGACACAAGATCAATTTACAGAAGCCAGACAACCTACAAATCTGTATGTCTTTGGAATGTGGGAGGAAACCAGAGATCCTGGAGAAAACCCACGCGATCACAGGGAGAACGTACAAATTCCATAAAGACAGCACTCGTAGTCAGAATCGAGCTTGAGTCTCTGGCGCTGTAAGCAGGAACTTTACCGCTATGTCACTGTGCCATCCTTACATTTTCTGTTTCTACCTGATATCTTTGCCGGATTGATTAGTTCAATCAATATACAGATTAAAATCAGTTGCCTTCTAGCAGCACAGTTAAAATTATACATTTCCCTTCTTGCGTGCTTTAACATTCATGCGCTGTTTTACTGAGGGGCAACACTTTGCACAATATTTGTATGTAGGATCCATGTTTCAGTCTCTTTGCAGCATTTGTGGGCCGAGTCCATCTGTCTTGTTTCAATCTTTGCACATTGTTTTGGTGCAGGGTGTATCTGTGCTGTTTCAATCTTTGTACTGCAGCAGGGTAAGTTGGACACCAAGTGCTGGAGAAAGTCAACAGGTCAGGCAGCATCTCTGGAGAACATGAATTCTAAAGAAGGGTCTTGACCCTTAATGTCACCTATCCATGTTCTCAAGAGATACTTGCCTGACCCACTGAGCTACTCCAGCACTTAGTGTCTTTTTTTGCAAACCAGCATCTGCAGTTCTTTGTATCTCCATCAGAAGGTATACCTCATTTTAATCCCTCATAACTGGATATTACCAACAAGGATTTTTTAATTGTTTTAGGATGAATAAGGATGGAGTCAATGTGGCTGCTGCTACCAAGAACCTCCTCACATTATACAGTGACATGGACACAGAAGAGAAAGTTAATTTTTACAACTCTTGGGCAGAGAACTATGAAAAGGTAACGTCTATACATGTTTACTTTAGGGGCTAAGACTCTCGCCATCCAACTGTGCAGTAACTTTGCCACTGTTCCTAGGGCCTCACCATGTATCCTCTATAATGCCAGTTACTCTTTTGTACAAATGTCAATGATGAACAAAATGTCCTGCTTTTGGAAACTTTTTCCCTAAGTTTTCTCCAATTGAATTGTTTTGTTATCTGCTTCATTTCTCTAACTTGATATGCAGTCATATTTAGTTTAGTTTAGTCTAGTTTAGAGATAGAGCACGGAAACAGGCCCTTCGACCCCCTAAGTCTGCACCGACCAGTGATCCCCGCATATTAACACTATCGTACACACACACTAGGGATAATTTACATTTATACCAAGCCAATTAACCTACAAACCTGTCGATATTTGGAGTGTGGGAGGAACCCGAAGATCTCTGAGAAAACCCACGCACGTCACAGGGAGAACGTACAAACTCCGTACAGACAACACCCGTGCTCAGGATTGAGCCCGGGTCTCTGGTGCTGTAAGGCAGCAACTCTATTGCTGTGCCACCGTGCCGCCCTATCTTGCCACAAATAATATTGCCAAGCAGAAGGTGACCATTCAGCCCATTGAATTTATACTAGCACTTTGGTAGACATTTCCACAATTTTAAGAGTATTTGAAATGTTCCCATTCAGAGAATGGCAGCCTATTTATCGGCTTATTTATCTGCAACATCACCATGGTTTTCAGACACCCCATTGCATACTCCAGATTGAATAATGGTCTCGACCCCAAATGTCAGGTATCTATGTTCTCCAGGGATGCTGCCTGACTAGCTGAGTTACTCCAGCAATTTGTGGCCTCCAGATTAGTCCTCCTCCTACCATCCTTAACTGCAAGGTATGGATTGCACAGGGTAAAATCCTTTAACCATCGGACCTCATTAGCAAAATCTCTGTCTCTCCACAGGACGTAAGTGTGATGGATTACCAAGCTCCCAGTCATGGTGTGGAAACCCTCAATTCAGTATATTCGGAAGATCGAAGCAGTGCGCTGGTTTTGGATGTGCCCTGTGGAACAGGAATGGTGGCGGAGCTGGTAAGAGACAAACTCTAATCAAATGTCACAAGAGATAATGATGTGAAACCGTGCCATCTGTGCCCATGCCGGTGTGCTAGTGAAGTGGTCCCAGAGTCAATCTGTTTCTTACTGTGGATGTGGACAGAAATAATGAAATTCTCAACACCACAGTTTCTTTCGCAAATCTGAATGGCCAAAATTTTATAAATAACTTCATTTTCAGAATTGTACCTTCCATCAAACATACCACATCTAGAAGTTGTGTTGTTTATTGAAAATGTCCCCGTGTTGATTCAGATGCTAGAATTCTGAACTAAGAACAGAGCTTGCTGCAAATATTCAGCAATGCAGGCAGTGTCTGTGGAGAGAGAAGCAGAGTTAATGCGAGAGAGCATTAAATAGGTCAAACTGGGATAGAAATAGTGTGTTGCTTTAGTTCAATGACTCTAACCATTTAAGCTTTAATAACGATTCAGCAGTTTCCACGGTGATCTTCTCTGGTAATAGCATCAGATGTAAGGCACAAAAACAGACTGCTGGAGGAACTCGGCAGGTCAGATTGCAAGCTTGAATGGAAAAAGGACAGACGATGTTTCAGGTCGGGATCTTTCTTCAGACTGATGGAGTCGAGAGGTGAGAGCTGGTAGAGAGGTGAGGGGGAGGGCTGGGCCCAGAGCTGGCAAATGAGAGGTGGACCCAGGTGAGGAGGGATTGTTTGGTAGATGAGATCAGATGGAGGGGAGAAAGGTGAGGTAGTGCCCAACACTGGAGATGATAAGTGGGAGAAGCCAAGAGGTTGTAAATGTTTGAATCAGATAAGAAACGAAGGTGGGGAATGCAACATAGAACGTGAGGGAGAGATAATGAGTAGAAGGGAATGGGGTAGGGGGTAGGGAGAAGATAGGAAACTGAGAGACCTGAATTGAGGAGGGATGGGTGATGTACAGTTGGAAAGGAGTGGAAAGAAAGGGGAGCGGGTAAAGAAGAGGGGAGCTGGTGAAGTTGATGAAATTGGCGAGTTCTGCATGGGTGCAAGAAGCAGCCCAATGCAGTCATCATGCAGTGGAGAAAGAGTTGGGGAGAGGTGCCAGCATGCATTTGGGCAAAGAATGTTCAACAAAAAGACAGGCATAGTGGGAAGGCTCATGACCAGAGCTTTGATTTAAAGAAACTGAGAAAGATCAAAAGAAAAATTGTTGATCTCTCAGGCTTTCCTGATAGTCATAGTGTCAGACAAACAGCATGGAAATAGGCCCTTCAGCCCAACTTGCCCATGCCAACTAACTTACCCCATCTACACTAGTCCCACCTGTCCGCGTTTGGCCCATATCCCCCTAAACCTATCCGATCCATGTAACTATCCAAATGTTGTTTTAATGTTGTGATGGTACCAGCCTCAACTACCTCCTCCCTCAGTTTGTTCTACTCTTTGTGTAACAATGCTACCCCTCAGGTTCCTATTAAGTCTTTTCCCCCCTCATCTTAAACGTATGTCGTCTGGTCCTTGATTCCCCTACTCTGGGTAAAAGGCATTTGTGCATTTACCCTTTCTATTCCAAATGATGGGGAATGAAATTATAAGCATTCCATTTATTCCACCCAGTGGCTTCCAATTATCACCTCCAGTATTGGTTACCATCTCCACCCTTCTCTCCCCCACCTGACACATCTACCAATCAACCCCTCCACACCTGCATCCACCTGCCAGCTCTGCCACCACCCTTTCCGCTCACTTCTCTCCACCAGCAATCTCCCCTTTATTCCATTAGTGTGGAGGAGGTTCCTGGCCCAAAGCATTGTCCGCCTCTTTCCCATCAACATCTCGGTTGTACTGGTAATGGGGGCCAAGGAATTGGAAGTTGTTCCAGTGCTGGTGAACGTATGAGATGTTCTGAATGTTGGTGGGAAAGGGTTGGACTAGAGGGGATAAGATAGATTTATTCACAAAATGCTGGAGTAACTCAGCAGGTCAGGCAGCATCTCGGGAGAGAAGGAATGGGTGACGTTTCGGGTCGAGACCCTTCTTCAGACTGATGTCAGGGGGCGGGACAAAGGAAGGATATAGGTGGAGACAGGAAGATAGAGGGAGATCTGGGAAGGAGGAGGGGAAGGGAGGGACAGAAGAACTATCTAAAGTTGGATAAGATAGAGTTGAGTTATGAGGAAATAAGTTCAATGGGGGCAAGTTATCCATTTCCTTCCACAGATGCCACCTGACCTGCTGAGTTCCTCCAGTAGTCTGTTTTTGTTTTCGCTCAACGTTCCAGCATCTTATGGATCTTATGGGTGACACCTTATGGACAGGATAGGTTTGGGCGATATGGACCAATCCATATCCCCACAGTTCGGACTAGCGTAGCTGGGTCTTGTTGGCCGGTGTGGGCAAGTTGGGCAAGGTGAAATGCAGAAAATTCTGATTCCTTCAGATGCAGAAACTGGGCTTCAAGAACTTCCATGGAATGGATGGCAGTGAAGAAATGCTGAAGATATCTGAATCCAAAGGAATGTACCAGAAGCTGATGCACTGTCTGATAACTGCGGATAAACAGCTGCCCGTAAAAGAAGGTAAATGGCTGATATCATCTGTTTTAATGGAAATCCAGGAGAGAAGCACATTTATTCTGTAGAATAATCTTTGAGCATAGAGTTTGTGCCCAATATTGAAGAGATCTTCTTGTCGTCAAGGAACAAGATGCTTAGTGGTTAGTCAGACTTATCTAACTTTAATGGAAGTATAAGAAAATAACTGCAGATGCTGGTATATATCGAAGGTATTTATTCACAAAATCCTGGAGTAACTCAGCAGGTCAGGCAGCATCTCAGGAGAGAAGGAATGGGTGACGTTTCAGGTCGAGACCCTTCTTCAGACTGATGTCAGAGGGGCGGGACAAAGGAAGGATATAGGTGGAGACAGGAAGATAGAGGGAGGTCTGGGAAGGAGGAGGGGAAGAGGGGGAGAGAGGAACTATCTAAAGTTGGAGAAGTCGATGTTCATACCACTGGGCTGCAAGCTTCCCAGGCGAAATATGAGGTGCTGATCCTCCAATTTCCGGTGGGCCTCACTATGGCACTGGAGGAGGTCTATGACAGAAAGGTCAGACTGGGAATGGGAAGGGCAGTTGAAGTACTCGGCCACCGGGAGATCAGTTTGGTCAATGCGGACCGAGCGCAGGTGTTGAGCGAAGCGATCGCCGAGCCTGCGCTTGGTTTCGCCGATGTAAATAAGTTGACATCTAGTCTTCCCAGGTGAGACAAAGGTTCACCTGCACCTCCTCCAACCTCATCTATTGCATCCGCTGCTCTAGATGTCAACTTATTTACATTGGCGAAACCAAGCGCAGGCTCGGCGATCGCTTCGCTCAACACCTGCGCTCGGTCCGCATTGACCAAACTGATCTCCCAGTGGCCGAGCACTTCAACTCCCCTTCCCATTCCCAGTCTGACCTTTCTGTCATGGACCTTCGCTCAACAGGTCAGGTGTTTCATTTAATTTAATCTCTAAGAGCATATGCATCTCTTTCAGATGTGTGTGAATATCTGTGTTGCATATCTGCTTGTTGTTGAAATATCCTGCAGGTACCTACGATGTTGTGATGGTTGTTGGTGGAATACTCCAGCAACATCTGCCATGGGAAATCCTTCCAGAATTGCTGAGAATCACCAAAACAGGTCAGTACAAAGTTCAGAAAGGGCAGAAGTAACTCAGCAGATCAGGGAGTATCTCTGGAGAACATGGATATGTGATGTTTGAGGACTTGACCCAAAACGTCACATCTCCATGTTCTCCAGAAATGCTGCCTGACCCGCTGAGCTAATCCAGTACTCCTTCAGAATGTTAACAATCACCTGCAATTCCTTGTTTCTACTCAGTAGAAAGGTCCCACAAATGAAGTGGTATCATTAGAACAGCCAAAGGAAGGAGCACACAACCCAAATAAAACATACAGGCCATGTTTAACTGGTAGAGCAAAATGGCAAGGTCACTTCACACTGACCCATACAAAAGGGATCTGGTGTTACAGAAGGATCACTCTAACTGAGCTGCACTCTAGGGTGCTGGAGTTACAGCAGGAGCACTCCACACTGAAGATGGACACAAAATGCTGAAATAACTCAGCAGGTCAAGAGTCTAGAGAGTCAAGAGTGTTTTATTGTCATATGTCCCAGATAAAGCAATGTAATTCTTCCATGCAACAAAACAGAATATGTAAACATTACACTGTAAACAAGGGAATAAACGAGAAAAAAAAGTTCTGTGTGTGTGTATATATATATTTTTACACACATATACATACACACACACAGACATACATGCACATAAAACAAACAAACATTTCGGGTCAGGACCCTTCTTAGAAACATAGAAACATAGAAAATAGGTGCAGGAGTAAGCCATTCGGCCCTTCGGCTGATCATCCAACTCATTATCCCGTACCTGCCTTCTCTCCATACCCCCTGATCCCTTTAGCCACAAGGGCCACATCTAACTCCCTCTTAAATGTAGCCAATGAACTGGCCTCAACTACCTTCTGTGGCAGAGAATTCCACAGATTCACCACTCTCTGTGTGAAAAAAAACTTTCTCATCTCGGTCCTAAAAGACTTCCCCCTTATCCTTAAACTGTGACCCCTTGTTCTGGACTTCCCCAACATCGGGAACAATCTTCTATCTGAAGAAGTCTGAAGAAAGGTCCCGACTTGAAAAGTCACCTGTCCATTTTCTCCAGAAATGCTGTTTGACCCGCTGAGGTATTCTATAATTTTGTGTCTATCTTTGGTACAAACCAACATCTGCAATTCCTTTTTATTTCACTCCATGTTGAGCTGTATTGTAACATAGAAACATAGAAACATAGAAAATAGGTGCAGGAGTAGGCCATTCGGCCCTTCGAGCCTGCACCGCCATTCAATATGATCATGGCTGATCATCCAGCTCAGTAGCCTGTACCTGCCTTCTCTCCATACCCCCTGATCCCTTTAGCAAAAAGGGCCACATCTAACTCCCTCTTAAATATAGCCAATGAACTGGCCTCAACTACCTTCTGTGGCAGAGAATTCCACAGACTCACCACTCTCTGTGTGAAGAAATGTTTTCTCATCTCGGTCCTAAAAGACTTCCCCCTTATCCTTAAGCTGTGACCCCTGGTTCTGGACTCCCCCAACATCGGGAACAATCTTCCCGCATCTAGCCTCTCCAACCCCTTAAGAATTTTATATGTTTCTATAAGATCCCCCCTCAGTCTTCTAAATTCCAGCGAGTACAAGCCCAGTCTATCCAGTCTTTCCTCATATGCAAGTCCCGCCATCCCAGGGATTAATCTGGTGAACCTTCTCTGTACTCCCTCTAAGGCAAGAACGTCTTTCCTCAGGTTAGGAGACCAAAACTGCACACAATACTCCAGGTGCGGTCTCACCAAGGCCCCGTACAACTGCAGCAGAACCTCCCTGCTCCTAAACTCAAATCGTCTTGCTATGAATGCCAACATACCATTCGCTTTCTTCACTGCCTGCTGCACCTGCATGCTTGCTTTCAATGACTGGTGCACCATGACACCCAGGTCACGTTGCATCTCCCCTTCTCCCAATCGGTCACCATTCAGGTAATACTCTACTTTCCTGTTCTTGCCGCCAAAGTGGATAACCTCACATTTATCCACATTATATTGCATCTGCCATGCATTTGCCCACTCGCCTAATCTATCCAAGTCACTCTGCAGCCTCCTAGCATCCTCCTCGCAGCTAACACTGCCACCCAGCTTCGTGTCATCCGCAAACTTAGAGATGTTGCATTCAATTCCCTCGTCCAAATCATTAATATACACTGTAAATAACTGGGGTCCCAGCACTGAGCCTTGCGGTACCCCACTAGTCACTGCCTGCCATTCCGAAAAGGACCCGTTTATTCCTACTCTTTGCTTCCTGTCCGCCAACCAATTTTCTATCCACCTCAAAACTGAACCCTCAATACCGTGTGCTTTAAGTTTGTACACCAATCTCCTATGTGGGACCTTGTCGAAGGCCTTCTGAAAGTCCAGATATAACACATCGACTGGTTCTCCCTTATCCACTCTACTAGTTACATCCTCGAAAAATTCTATAAGATTCGTCAGACATGATTTGCCTTTGGTAAATCCATGCTGACTTTGTCCGATGATTTCACCACTTTCCAAATGTGATGCTATCACATCTTTAATAACTGACTCTAGCATTTTCCCCACTACCGATGTTAGGCTAACTGGTCTATAATTCCCCGTTTTCTCTCTCCCTCCCTTTTTAAAAAGTGGGGTTACATTAGCTACCTTCCAGTCCTCAGGAACTACTCCAGAATCTAAAGAGTTTTGAAAAATTATCACTAATGCATCCACTATTTCTGAGGCTACTTCCTTAAGCACTCTGGGATGCAGCCTATCTGGCCCTGGGGATTTATCTGCCTTTAATCCATTTAATTTACCTAACACCACTTCCCGACTAACCTGGATTTCCCTCAGTTCCTCCATCTCATTAGACCACCGGTCCCCTGCTATTTCCGGCAGACGGTTTATGTCTTCCTTAGTGAAGACAGAACCAAAGTATTTGTTCAATTGGTCTGCCATCTCCTTGTTCCCTATGATCAATTCACCTGTTTCCGACTGCAAGGGACCTACATTTGCCTTAACTAATCTTTTTCTCTTGACATATCTATAAAAGCTTTTGCAGTCTGTTTTTATGTTCCTTGCCAGTTTTCCCTCATAGTCTATTTTCCCTTTCCTAATTAAGCCCTTTGTCCTCCTCTGCTGGACTCTGAATTTCTCCCAGTCCTCTGGTATGCTACTTTTTCTGGCTAATCTGTATGCTTCATCTTTTGTTTTAATACTATCCTTGATTTCCCTTGTTAGCCACGGATGCACTACCTTTCCTGGTTTGTTCTTTTGCCAAACTGGGATGAACACTTGTTGTAGTTCATCCATGCGACCTCTAAATGCCTTCCATTGCATGTCCACCGTCAACCCTTTCAGCATCAATCGCCAGTCTATCTTGGACAATTCACGCCTCATACCCTCAAAGTTACCTTTCTTTAAGTTCAGAACACTTGTTTCTGTATCGACTTTGTCACTCTCCATCCTAATGAAGAACTCTACCATATTATGATCACTCTTGCCCAAGGGGCCTCGCACAACAAGACTGCTAACTAACCCTTCCTCATTACTCAATACCCAGTCTAGAATGGTCTGTTCTCTCGTTGGTTCCTCGACATGTTGGTTTAGAAAACCATCTCTCAAACATTCCAAGAAATCCTCTTCCTCAGCACCCCTGCCAGTTTGGTTCACCCAATCTATATGTAGATTGAAGTCACCCATTATAACTGCTGCACCTTTAGTGCATGCATTTCTAATTTCCTGCTTGATGCCATCCCCAACCTCACTACTGCTGTTAGGTGGCCTGTACACAACTCCCACTAGCGTTTTCTGCCCCTTAGTGTTTCGTAGCTCTACCCATATCGATTCCACTTCCTCCAAGCTAATGTCCTTCCTTTCCACTGCTTTAATCTCCTCTCTAACCAGTAACGCTACCCCACCTCCTTTTCCTTTCTGTCTATCCCGCCTGAATATAGAATATCCCTGGATGTTGAGCTCCCAGCCTTGGTCACCCTGGAGCCATGTCTCCGTAATCCCAACTATATCATAATCATTAATAACTATCTCCACATTTAATTCATCCACCTTATTACGTATACTCCTTGCATTGAGACACAAAGCCTTCAGGCTTGTTTTTACAACTCTCTTACCCCTTATACAATTATGTTGAAAAGTGGCCCTTTTTGATTTTTGCCCTGGATTTGTCTGCCTACCACTTTTACTTTTCACCTTGCTACTGTTGCTTCTACCCTCATTTTACACCCCTCTGTCTCTCTGCTCCTGCTCCCATCCCCCTGCCACATTAGTTTAAATCCTCCCCGACAGCACTAGCAAACACTCCCCCTAAGACATTGGTTCCATTCCAGCTCAGGTGCAGACTGTCCTGTTTGTACTGGTCCCACCTCTCCCAGAACTGGTTCCAATGTCCTAAAAATTTGAATCCCTCCTCCTTGCACCATTTTTCAAGCCACGTATTCATCTGAAATATCCTCCTTTTCCTACTCTGACTAGCACTTGGCACTGGTAGTAATCCAGAGATTATTACCTTTGAGGTCCTACTTTTTAGTTTATCTCCTAGCTCTCTAAATTCACCTTGTAGGACCTCATCCCGTTTTTTACCTAAATCGTTGGTGCTAACGTGCACCACAACAACTGGCTGCTCACCCTCCCCCTCCAGAATGTTCTGCAGCCGCTCTGAGACATCCCTGACCCTTGCACCAGGGAGGCAACATACCATCCTGGAGTCTCGTTTGCGACCGCAGAAACGCCTATCTATTCCCCTTACAATCGAATCCCCTATCACTATAGCCCTTCCACTCTTTTTCCTCCCCTCCTGTGCTGCAGAGCCACCCACGGTGCCATGAACTTGGCTGCTGCTGCCTTCCCCTGATGAGCCATCTCCCCCAACAGTATCCAACATGGTATATCTGTTGAGGAGGGAGATGACCGCAAGGGACTCCTGCACTACCTTCTTAATGCTACGCTGGCTAGTGGCCACCCGTTCCCTTTTTGTCTGCTTAACCTTTACCTGTGGTGTGGCCAACTCCCTAAATTTGCTATTCACGACTTTCTCAGCATCGCGGATGCTCCAGAATGAATCCAACCGCAGCTCCAACCTTTCAATGCGGTCTACCAGGATCTGCAGCTGGACACATTTTCTGCACACGTAGTCATTAGGGACACCGTCAGTATCCCTGAATTCCCACATGCTACAGGATGAGCAAACCACGGGGCCGATCTCAGCTGACATGGCTTACCCTTTGTATTAAATCAATCCCCTTAAATTAAATCAAATCAGCACACTCCCTATTTAAAAATCATAATCCTTTTAAGCTGTACCTTTAACTAAAAAACCCAGAACCCTTAACTCAAAGTGCTATCAGAAGGCAGAAATACAAACCTGGGGTTACTCACCAATCAGCTGCTCCCTCCAGTCCGCGTTACTTTTTCAAGTGTGACGCGCTAATGGAACGTTGTAGAGAGTGGTACGCTCCCACCTCTCCAACGGCTCCTGGGCCTCTGTGGAACAAAAGCCTCGCGCTCGATTTTAAACTCACCGCGCGGACGCTGTACCAGTCGCTCCCACCTCTCCAACGGCTCCTGGGCCTCTCTATGAACTGTAGGAGCAAAATAGAAGGCCACACAGAGTTGGTGTTTGAAGTAACGGACGATTTATTAAACTGGTCGCACCAGGAGGCCAGCCAAAGCTGACCTGTCAAGTGTGTCTTTGATACATTTTTTATATTCTCAGATGACAAGATTACTCAGAAACTTGACTAACAGTAAATCGAGGTCTTAAGTATAGAAACGACTAACAATGAAGCGTTTTTGTTAAGAAGGTTTTGCTCAGGGACTCGTTTAACAATAAAACGAGGTCTTAATTACAGAATGGAACTCAGAAACACTTAATTAGGTGACAAACAGCATGAGATGATTATCCACAAGTCTAAATTCATTAGCAGTAGATCCAAATTACTGTTGCAATGATGGGTGCACTCATGCATAATCAATGAAATTCCTGTTAGGCTTTGAATGCGGTTTCCTGCCACCACATTAGCACAATCCACATCCCTATTTACTAATTATTAGCCCTCACTATTGTTTACCCTACAACATGAACAAACGTGATTCCATGCAGTTATGCAGGACATAAAAGAGATTGCATAAACATGAGTTAGTGCTGCTGCCTCACAGTTTCAGGATCCAAAGATAGACACAAAAGCTGGAGTAACTTGGCAGCATCTCTGGAGAAAAGAA
This sequence comes from Rhinoraja longicauda, assembly GCF_053455715.1. NCBI lineage: Eukaryota > Metazoa > Chordata > Chondrichthyes > Rajiformes > Arhynchobatidae > Rhinoraja > Rhinoraja longicauda. The sequence goes on from NW_027602517.1 coordinate 29,318, forward strand.
ATAGGTGACGTTTCGGGTCGAGAACCTTCTTGAGACTTATGTTTCGGGTGAGACCTTTCTACAGAGGGGACCTTTCAGTCTGAAGAAGGGTCTCGACCCGAAACGTCGCCCATTCTTTCTCTCCCGAGATGCTGCCTGACCTGCTGAGTTACTCCAGCATTTTGTGAATAAATACCTTCGATTTGTACCAGCATCTGCAGTTATTTTCTTATATTTCTACAGACCATATTGGTTTCCCACCAGCTGCTTCAGTTTCTCACATCCCAAATCTCACGTCGAAGGGTTACTGGGCTACTGTAATTTACCTCAATGTAGGTTAATAAGAATTAAAGGGGAGAGTGTCATAAATAAGTTGGAGGAATACAGGGAAGTGAGAAAGAGAGGCGATGGTTTGTTGTGATTGTCTCAAATGGGGCTTCCTTCTGCATCATTGTAAGAAAATCTACACGTTCTGTAAAAGCAACAAGCAGGCTGCTCTCCCTCAAGCATCCTACATCTTCCCTTGCCCGCATACAAACCCCTCATCCGCAAGACCAAACCCACAATAAAGACGGTCAAAATATGGCCCGAGGATGCCACCCTACAACTCCAGGACTGCTTTGATCGCACCGACTGGGACCTGTTTGCACAACAGGCCACCTAAGGTTCAGAGGTAGACTTGGAGGAATACGCATCCACTGTGCTCTCCTACATCAACTGCTGTGTGGAGAATGTCTCGGAGGACAAGGAGATAAAGATGTTCCCAAACCCTGGATGAACAAGGAGGTACAGAACCTGCTGAGGGCACGTAACAATGCCTTTAAATCTAGTGACACATCAGCATACAGTGTTGCCAGATCACACCTGAGCAAAGTATTAAAAGGGCCAAAGACACCCATAGGCAACGGGTGGAAGACCACTTCAACACCACGGACACCAGAAGCATGTGGCAGGGTGTCAGGGACATCACTGGCTACAAGAGCAGCCCTGCCTGCCCCCACAGCGATATGGCACTGACCAACGAGCTTAACACCTTCTTTGCCCGCTTTGAAACTGGCAAAACCACCTTGAGTGAAAGAACCCCAGCCAAGGCGGTGGGACAGGTCTTGCAACTGAGCACACAGGAGATACAACGCGCTCTGCAAAGGGTCAACCCACGCAAGGCTGCAGGACCGGATGGAGTTCAAGGAAGGGTACTGAAGGACTGTGCTGAACAGCTGGCTGAGGTATTCACCAGGATCTTTAACCTGTCATTATCTCTGGCTACAGTCCCCAAGTGCCTGAAGTCGGCTATCATAGTTCCGGTGCCGAAAAAAGCAAAGATCTCCAACCTGAACGACTACCGCCCGGTTGCCCTAACGCCGATAGTCATGAAGTGCTTTGAGAGGCTGGTCCTCTCACACATCAAATCCAGCATCCCTGACTCACTGGACCCACATCAATTTGCATACAGGGCAAATAGATCCACAGAGGACGCCATCTCTCTGGCTCTTCACACTGTCCTGACTCACCTAGAGAGACAGGGCACATACGTGAGGATGCTATTCATAGACTATAGCTCCGCCTTCAACACGGTCATCCCCACCAAGCTCATCACCAAACTCCACCAGCTAGGCCTCAGCTCGTCATTATGTGACTGGATCCTGGACTTCCTGCTGGAACGACCGCAGGCAGTGAGAATGGGCCCGCACCTGTCCTCCACTATCACCCTGAGTACCGGCACACCACAGGGCTGTGTTCTGAGCCCCATGCTCTACTCCCTCTTCACACACGACTGTGTTCCTGCATTCGACACCAACACCATTGTCAAGTTTGCAGATGACACAACGGTGATCGGGCTGATCACCAACGGGGATGAAACAAACTATAGAGCGGAGGTGCAGAACCTGGCGGACTGGTGCTCGGATAACAACCTGTCCCTAAATACCACCAAGACCAAGGAGCTGATCATCAACTTCCGTAGGTCACATAACGGGGAATATGCCCCGATCTCTATCAACGGGGACAGTGTGGAGAGAGTGTCCAGCTTCAAGTTTCTGGGCACTCACATTTCGGAGGACTTAACATGGTCCAATAACACTGCTGCGCTGGTCAAGAAGGCACAACAAAGACTGTTCTACTTAAGAACACTGAAAAAGTCTGGTCTACCCCAACAGCTGCTGACGACCTTCTACCGCTGCACCATAGAGAGCATCCTAACGCATGGCATCCCTGTGTGGTACCTCAGCTGCACGGAGGCAGAAAGGAAAGCTCTACAGCGGGTAGTCCATAGAGCTCAGAGGGCCTTCGGAACACAGCTACCAGACTTGGAGGGCATCTACAACACACGATGCCTCAGAAAAGCCACCAGCATCCACAAAGACTCTTCACACCCCTGCAACAGTCTGTTCGAACTCCTTCCATCGGGCAGACGATACAAGGCCTTCTATGCCCGCACCTCCAGACTCAGGAACAGATTCATCCCCAGGGCCATAGCTGCTATGAACCGGTCCTGCTGAGCCGGATGGCCACAACGCATAGATCAACTTGCACTTTACCCTGTCCAAAACTGTTACAACTGTTTCGTTTCGTTGGGTTGCTGCTGTCTAAATTACCTAAATTATTGCATCGTATGGGAGGCGCATTCCCAATCTCGTTGTACCCCTGGGTACAATGACAATAAAGATATATTGTATTGTATTGTATTGTATTGTGACCTCTGACCAGAACACTTTGCACAGGGAGGTTAATTCCCGGGATGGCGGGACTGTCATATGATGAAAGTATGGAGCGACTGGGCTTGTATTCACTGGAATTTAGAAGGCTGAGAGGGGATCTTATAGAAACATATAAAATTATTAAGGGTTCGGGCACGCTAGATGCAGGAACCATGTTCCCGATGTTGGGGAAGTCCAGAACCAGGGGCTACAGCTTAAGAATAAGGGGTAGGCCATTTAAAACTGAGATGAGGGAAAGCTTTTTCACACAGAGCGTTGTGAATTTGTGGAATTCTCTGCCTCGGAAAGCAGTGGAGGCCGATTCACTGGATGCATTCAAAAGAGAGTTAGATAGAACTCTGCGGGCTTGTGGAATCAAGAGGTATGGGGAGGAACGGAGTAATGATTGTTGATGATCAGCCATGATCACATTGAATGGCGGTGCTGGCTCGAAGGGCCGAATGGCCTACTCTTGCACCTATTGTCTATGTATCTATGTATTTTGCATCAGATTGACGGTGGAATCTTGGATGGAACATTTCAGCTGTTCATGGCCTCTGAAACCTGAGGGAGAACCTGTTGAAACCACTGGGGGTGCGTGGCTCAGATCCCAGTTTAGCATTTATTCACAAAATGCTGGAGTAACTCAGCAGGTCAGGCAGCATCTCGGGAGAGAAGGAATGGGTGACGTTTCGGGTCAAGACCCTTCTTCAGTCTGAAGAAGGGTCTTGACCCGAAACGTCACCCATTCCTTCTCTCCCGAGATGCTGCCTGACCTGCTGAGTTACTCCAGCATTTTGTGAATAAATCGATTTGTACCAGCATCTGCAGTTATTTTCTTATATCCCAGTTTAGCATGGTCTATTTGGACTCTGTTTCTCAGATTCAGAATCCACTCGGTCCTGCGGGAGAGAAATGTGTGACACTCGATATATAAACCTGCTTTATAAATCTGTAGCCTTCAGCCTTAAGAATTGTTTTCCTGTATAAATTGCATCAGATTACCATCGATGTGATGTTGAATGTCACTTAAAAGAAATATCAACATCAGAGTTGGAGCACATGCAATAAACTCCCCACTATATTAATTGAGTTTAATATTGATATTAATAATCAAAATAATAAGAACAATAATGATTCTAATAATTATTATTATTTTAATATATTAGTTTGCTATGAAACATACGTAAACTTCCAAAACAATAAATTGGTCAATAATTTGTTGTGCACCTTATCGTGCATTGCACAGGCAAATTTTCAGACTTGACTTTGGGAAGCATACAATGGGTCCCTTTCTGGGTCCCTCTCTCCCTTAGGGTTGAGTGTTCTCTCAGTGTGGAGTTGAGGTGACTTCTTCAAATGCAGCAGTGAGCAGCAAACGTTGGACCGTGAATGCAACAGGCGTCAGGTCGGAGGATGGCAACACCACGAGCAAATTATGTCAAATATGCTCTCATTCTGCTTTTAGAGTCATAGAGCTGTACAGTATAGAAACGCACCCTTCGACCCAGCTCATCCAGGACAACAAAGTTGCCTAACTGAGTTAGTCCTACTTACCCATGTGTGGCCCATTTCCCTCCAAAGCTTTCCTATCGATATACCTGTCCAAGTGTCTTTTAAATATCATAATTGTATCCACTCCCACCATTCCCTTTGGCAGCAAATTCCATATATGTACCACCCTCTGTGTGAAATAGTTACCCCTCAGGTCTATTATAAATCTTTCCCCACTCACCTTAAACCTAAGCCCTCTCGTTTTAGAACTCCCCAACCCCGGGTAAATTGTTTGGATACTGCAGCGTCTTTAAACTTTGCTCGGTTAATAAAGCAATCGATTGTTCGCGTTAACAGTAACAATTTATTTAGCCACCTAGTTACCGATAACCTTAATACACAGTCAAACATAATGGGCATCAGTTCAAGCCTTGGGATCTTTTGTGTGGTTGATTTGAAACAACAAATAGAGTTTAAGGTTGGTTTACTGGTCTAATACTCTAGAGAAGCATTGTCACCACTAAAGTTATATAGAGGCCAAAGCAAAGGCGCAGGTGTT
>NW_027602518.1:0-34041 GCF_053455715.1 Rhinoraja longicauda
AGGCAGAGATTAGTTTAAGTTGTTATCATGTTTGGCATGGACGTTGTGGGCCGAAGGGCCTGTTCCTGTGCTGTACTGTTTTATGCACCTAATCTTGGGAGCATTTGAGATGGTCCAATCTCCTTGTTTCTCTCAGAACAGGGCAGAGGCCGGCCAACACATAGGTTGCAGCGTTGCTGATGACTGGAGGTATAGTTCAGTAGGTGCAAGAGGCTTCCTGGCACAGAGAAGAGAGAGCATCACCTGACACAGAGAAGAGAGAGCATCACCTGACACAGAGGAGAGAGCATCACCTGACAGGTCACAGCTGTTGCAACTTGTTTTCTCTCGGGTGACTCAGTGTTATTTCCCAAACCTGCCTGGGGGTTGTGCAGTTAGTTCTTGGGTTTACAATGGAGACATAATTGTGCTGTTTGGACTCTACTTGTTCTACTAGTTCCACTGTCTGCATCCTTGTATCCGTCATTAGCACATCTTCCTCAACCAGCAATGGGCCTTCCTGAGGTCATTTGTTGCCAGCTCTGTTTTGTTCTGGCCTTCTCTATCTTTCAGGTTGAAGAAGGTTCCAACCCAAAATGTCACCTACTCCTTTTCTCCAGAGATACTGTCTAACCCGCTGAGTTACTCCAGCATTTTGTGTCTATCTTCGGTATAAACCAGCATCTGCAGTCCCTCCCTACATAGTTGTAATGGATCTAGTTACCAGGTTTTCATCCTCTCTGGGTTTTCTGCATATATCTATATACTATTAAAACTCAGATCTTGTATGTATATATATTTCACTGATGTCGGCTGATGTCGGAAAAACGGTAAACCGTAGCGCCACAATTTTTGCACCACCTTAATCACAACGCAGATAGCTACTAGAAAATGATATTTTTATTTAATTTGGTCGTATATTTTTTAAGTTAAAGAGGTTTAAAAGATAAAACGTTTTTTTTCTAAGCCTTTTATTGAAGGCCTTCAGTGTGTGACGTCACAATACCCCTGTGAGATGAGCTAGAGCTGACTGGGAAAAGGGGAGGTCCCCCTCCCTCCCCTCTCCACCCTCACTCCATCCTCACCTCCCCCCCCTCTCTCCCCCCAAGCTCCCTCCCCCCTCCACACCTCGCCCCCCCCATCTCTCCTCACCCTCCACCCCTTTCTTCCCCCATTCCCTTCTCCAAACCTCAATCCATGGTGTGGGGAGAGTAAGAGTGGGGAAGGGGGAGGAGAAAATGGGGGGTGTGGGGACGGGCCCAACGGGCCCTCTTTGCTAGTATATATATATATATATATATATATATATATATATATATATATATGATTTATATGATATGATATATTAATATAATACTTAAAAACTAGCATTGAATTTCTGAAGTGGATTCAATACAGAAATGGAGGAAATGCAGCTTTCAATTCCACACAGGAGGATCTCATACACTGCAATGAAATCTTGACCAATTTGTCTGTTTTTTAGTTTAGTTTAGAGATACAGTTTAGTTTAGAGATACAGTGCAGAAACAGGGCATTCGGCCCACTGAGTCCACGCTGACCATCGATTCGCATACACCAGCACTATCCTACGCACTAGGGACAATTTACAATCTTTACTGAAGCCAATTAACCAACAAACCTGAACGTCTTCGGGGTGTGGGAGGAAACCGGATCACCCTGGGAAAGCTTATGCAGTCACGGGAGAATGTGCAAACTCCGTACAGACAGCACCCGTAGTCAGGATCAAACCGGGGTCTCTGGCGCTGTAAGGCAGCAACTCTAGAGCTGCACCACCATGCCAGCCCCATATTGCTTTGATCAACAATATCCAACGTAAGCTTGAGGAACAGCAGCTTATCTTCCATGTTGGCACACTGCAGCCCTTGGGACTCAATGGACAAGTTCAAATAACCACCCTTTCCTCTTCTCCATTTCCATTGACTTGGATGTGACTTTTTGTTTGTTTTTTCCTTCTTCTGTCTCTAATTAACGGCTTGAAGGAGATTGAGATTGAAGGAGATTGAGAACCTGGTGCCCTGGTGTTGGGACAACAACCTTTCTCTCAATGTGGGCAAGACCAAGGAGATAGTGATCCACTTCAGGAAGCGAAGCAGTACACATACCCGTTTGCATTGATGGTGCCAAAGTAGAGTTGGTTGAAAACCCCAAATTCCTGAGTCAATATTATTATATTATTACATTTTATTAAGCAGACTCATGGTCCATTAGAATACACATACAGTACACAGTATCTATCTATCTATCTATCTATCTATATACTACTAAAACTCTGCGGTCCAACATTCCGTATGTATATACGGAAGATTCCGTATGTTTGTACGGAAGATTCCGAAGATTTCTGTCCATAACTTACAAACCCTACTCCTCCCAGACGGTACACCAAAGCGCTACGATTTTTGTACCGCCATATTCACCATTAACATGGGCAACTATTGTAAGTACTTTCGTTCAAATTGAAGCTACCTTTTTAAAGCTAGAGAGATATTAAAGTTAAAATTTCTCATTTCTAACCCTTTTCTTGAAGGGGCTTCAGCGCGTGATGTCACAATGGCACCCGTGCACCAATGAGAGATCAGCTCGGTTTTAAATTTACATAATTTTTTTTCTGACCTTTTTTTTCAAGGTCTTCAGCTTGTGACGTCACAATGCTTGTGTGAGATGGTTTGCAACATTGTTGCGAAAAGCAACTGCCAGTTTTTTTAAGTTGTGCGAGTCACTTAACATACACAGATCAGCATGGGGCCCCTATTCCCTCCCTCCCCCCCCTTCCCCCCTCAACCCCTTCCTCCCCACTCCTTCCCCACTCCTTCCCACCTCCATCCCCACTCCCTCCCCCCCTCCCCCCAACTCCCTCCCCACCTCCCTCACCCCTCCTCCCCTAACTCCCCCCCCCTCCCTCCTTCCCTCCATCCCTCCCCCCCTCCCTCCACCCTTCCATCCCTCTCCCCCTCCCCCCTCCTTCCACCCTCCCTCCCCCCCTTCTGGTTACAAAGGAAACCCTACGGGGACGGGCCCAACGGGGAAAGAGGGGTACTGGGAAAAGGGGAGGTCCCCCTCCCTCCCCTTACCCCCTCCCCCATCCCCCTCCCCCCTAACCCTCTCCCTCCCCCTTCCCCCCTCCCCTCCCCCCCTCCCCTCCTCCCTCCACACCTCCCTCCTCCCTCCCTCCCCTCCTCCCGGTTACAATGGAAACCCTACGAGGACGGGCCCAACGGGGAAAGAGGGGTACTGGGAAAAGGGGAGGTCCCCCTCCCTCCCCCCTTCCCCCATCCCATCCCCCCTCCCTCCCCTCTCCCTCCCCCTTCCCCCCGTTCCCCCCTCCCCTTCCCCCTCCCTCCCCTCCTCCCTCCACACCTCTCTCCTCCCTCCCTCCCCTTCCCTCCCTCCCATCCTCCCAATGCTTGTTTGAGATGGGTGCTACATTGTTTCGAAAAGCACCACTAACAGATCGCAGTGAGAAGCACTAAATGACCGTGGTCGTGAGAAGCACTAAATGACCGCGAATGTAGCAAAAACAGCACTTTAAACCACTTTAAACCACTGTTTTCAAGTAGTCTTTTTTATTGCAAGTCACTTAACATACACAGATCAACATGGGGCCTCTATGCTCGTGGGCCACCGGGGCAAGTGTTGCGAAACAGCACTTGGAGTGTGTCTGGGGGAGAGAGAGAATGGGGGGGGGGTCTGAGAATGGGGACTGGGGAGGGGGACAACAGGGGTCGTTGCGGAGGGGGCTTGGTGGTGGGGGAAAGAGGGGTACTGGGAAAATGGGAGGTCCCCCTTCACCCCTCAACCCCTTCCTTCCCACCTCCATCCCCACTCCCTCCCCCCTCCTCCGCCTCCCTCCCCAACTCCCTCCCCCTCCCTCCCCACCTCCCTCAAACCTCCCCCCTATCTCCCCCCCTCCCTCCTTCCCTCCATCCCTCCCTCCCCCAATCAATCCACCCTTCCATCCCTCTCCCCCTCCCCCCTCCTTCCATCCTCCCTCCCCCCTCCCGGTTACAATAGAAACCCTACGGGGACGGGCCCAACGGGGAAAGAGGGGTACTGGGAAAAGGGGAGGTCCCCCTCCCTCCCCTCCCCCCTACCCCCTCCCCCCTTCCCCCTCCCCTTCCCCCCTCCCCTCCCCCCCTCCCCTCCTCCCTCCACACCTCCCTCCACACCTCCCTCCCCCCCTCCCGGTTACAATGGAAACCCTATGAGGACGGGCCCAACGGGGAAAGAGGGGTACTGGGAAAAGGGGAGGTCCCCCTTCCCCCCTCAACCCCTTCATCCCCCCTCCTTCCCACCTCCATCCCCACTCCCTCCCCCCCTCCTCCCCCTCCCTCCCCAACTCCCTCCCCCCTCCCCCCTAACTCCCCCCTCCCTCCATCCCTCCCTCCCCAATCCCTCCCCCCCTCCCTCCACCCTTCCATCCCTCTCCCCCCTCCTTCCACCCTCCCTCCCCCCCTCCCGGTTACAATTGAAACCCTACGAGGACGGGCCCAACGGGGAAAGAGGAGTACTGGGAAAAGGGGAGGTCCCCCTCCCTCCCCCCTTCCCCCATCCCATCCCCCCTCCCTCCCCTCTCCCTCTCCCTCCCCCTTCCCCCCTCCCCTTCCCCCCCTCCCCCCTCCCTCCCCTCCCCTCCTCCCTCCACACCTCCCTCCTCCCTCCCTCCCCCTTCCCGCCCTCCCCTCCTCCCGGTTACAATGGAAACCCTACGAGGACGGGCCCAACGGGGAAAGAGGGGTACTGGGAAAAGGGGAGGTCCCCCTCCCTCCCTCCCCCCTACCCACCTCCCTCCCCTCTCCCTCCCCCCCTTCCCTCCTCCCTCCCCCCTCCCCTCCCCCTCCCCCTCCATCCCCCCTCCCCTCCCCCTCCCAATGCCCCCCCTCTCCCCCCTCCCACCCCCCTACCCCCCTCCCTCCCCTCTCCTCCCCCTCCCCTCCCCCCTCCCTCCCCTCCTCCCTCCCCCTTCCCTCCCCCAACCCTCCCCCTTTCCTCCCCTCCCGGTTACAATGGAAACCCTACGAGGACGGGCCCAACGGGCCCACTCGGTCTAGTATCTATCTATCTATCTATATATAATACTAAAACTCTGCGGTCCAACATTCCGTATGTATGTATGTATATGTGTATGTACGGAAGTTTAACTTACAAACCCTACTCCTCCAAGACGGTACACCAAAGCGCTACGATTTTTGTACCGCCGTATTCACAATTAACCTGGGCAACTATTGTAAGTACTTTCGTTCAAATTGAAGCTACCTTTTTAAAGCTAGAGAGATATTAAACTTTAAATTTTCATTTCAAAGTTTAAATTTTCATTTCTAACCCTTTTCTTCAAGGGGCTACATTTGTTTCAAAAAGTTTACAGAAAAGCATTTAGTTTTCAGCAAGGATTTAGTTTTCAGCTTGTGACGGCTACATTGTTTCGAAAAGCTTCCAAGAAGTCTTTTTTGTTATTGCAAGTCAAGTCAAGTCAAGTCAAGTCACTTTTATTTGTATAGCACATTTAAAAACAACCCACGTTGACCAAAGTACTGCACATCTGATTAGGAAAAAAACCCAAAACATCTTGGAGAGTAAGAGTGGGGCTGGGGGAGGAGAGAATGGGGGGTGTGGGGACGGGCCCAACGGGCCCTCCCCAACGGGCACACTTGGAGAGTAAGGGTGGGGCTGGGGGAGGAGAGAATGGGGGGTGTGGGACGGGCCCAACGGGCCCTCCCCAACGGGCACACTTGGAGAGTAAGAGTGGGGCTGGGGGAGGAGAGAATGGGGGGTGTGGGGACGGGCCCAACGGGCCCTCTTTTCCGGGCCCAACGGGCACACTTGGAGAGTAAGAGTGGGGCTGGGGGAGTGAGAATGGGGGGTGTGGGGACGGGCCCAACGGGCCCTCTTTTCTAGTATAATACTAAAACTCTGCGGTCCAACATTCCGTATGTATGTATGTATATGTGTATGTACGGAAGATTACTTACAAACCCTACTCCTCCTAGACGGTACACCAAAGCGCTACGATTTTTGTACCGCCGTATTCACCATTAACCTGGGCAACTATTGTAAGTACTTTCGTTCAAATTGAAGCTACCTTTTTAAAGCTAGAGAGATATTAAAGTTAAATTTTTCATTTCTAACCCTTTTCTTCAAGGGGCTACATTTGTTTCCAAAAGTTTCCAGAAAAGGACAGCAAGGATTTAGTTTTCAGCTTGTGACGGCTACATTGTTTCGAAAAGCTTCCAAGAAGTCTTTTTTGTTATTGCAAGTCAAGTCAAGTCAAGTCAAGTCAGTTTAAGTACTGCACATCTGATTAGGAACATCTTGGAGAGTAAGAGTGGGGCTGGGGGAGGAGGGAATGGGGGGTGTGGGGACGGGCCCAACGGGCCCTCCCCAACGGGCACACTTGGAGAGTAAGGGTGGGGCTGGGGGAGGAGAGAATGGGGGGTGTGGGGACGGGCCCAACGGGCCCTCCCCAACGGGCACACTTGGAGAGTAAGGGTGGGGCTGGGGGAGGAGAGAATGGGGGGTGTGGGGACGGGCCCAACGGGCCCTCTTTTCTAGTCTATATACTACTAAAACTCTGCGGTCCAACATTCCGTATGTATGTATGTATATGTGTATGTACGGAAGATTCCGAAGAGTTTCTGTCCATAACTTACAAACCCTACTCCTCCCTGAAGGTACACCAAAGAGCTACGATTTTTGTACCGCCATATTCACCATTAACCTGGGCAACTATTGTAAGTACTTTCGTTCAAATTGAAGCTACCTTTTTAAAGCTAGAGAGATATTAAAGTTTAAATTTTCATTTCTAACCCTTTTCTTGAAGGGGCTTCAGCGCGTGATGTCACAATGGCACCCGTGCACCAATGAGAGATCAGCTCGGTTTTAAATTTACATCTTCAGCTTGTGACGTCACAATGCTTGTGTGAGATTGTTGCAACATTGTTGCGAAAAGCAACTGCCAGTTTTTTAAAGTTGTGCAAGTCACTTAACATACACAGGTCAGCATGGGGCCCCTATTCCCTCCCTCCCCCCTTCCCCCCTCAACCCCTTCCTCCCCACTCCTTCCCACCTCCATCCCCACTCCCTCCCCCCCTCCCCAACTCCCTCCCCACCTCCCTCACCCCTCCTCCCCTAACTCCCCCCCCTCCCTCCTTCCCTCCATCCTCCCCCCCCTCCCTCCACCCTTCCATCACTCTCCCCCTCCCCCCTCCTTCCACCCTCCCTCCCCCCCTTCTGGTCACAAAGGAAACCCTATGGGGACGGGCCCAACGGGGAAAGAGGGGTACTGGGAAAAGGGGAGGTCCCCCTCCCTCCCCTTCCCCCCTCCCCTCCCCCCTCCCCCTCCCCCCTAACCCTCTCCCTCCCCCTTCCCCCCTCCCCTCCCCCCTCCCCTCCTCCCTCCACACCTCCCTCCTCCCTCCCTCCCCTCCTCCCGGTTACAATGGAAACCCTACGAGGACGGGCCCAACGGGGAAAGAGGGGTACTGGGAAAAGGGGAGGTCCCCCTCCCTCCCCCCTTCCCCCATCCCATCCCCCCTCCCTCCCCTCTCCCTCCCCTTCCCCCTTTCCCCCCTCCCCTTCCCCCCTCCCTCCACACCTCTCTCCTCCCTCCCTCCCCTTCCCTCCCTCCCATCCTCCCAATGCTTGTTTGAGATGGGTGCTACATTGTTTCGAAAAGCACCACTAACAGATCGCAGTGAGAAGCACTATGTGACCGCGAATGTTTCAAAACAAGCACTTAAAAAGCACTTATCTTTTTTTAAAGTATTTTTTTTTATTGCAAGTCACTTAACATACACAGATCAGCATTGGGCCCCTATGCTCGTGGGCCACCGGGGCAAGTGTTTCGAAAAAAGCACTGAGAGTGTGTCTGGGGGAGAGAGAGAATGGGGGGGGGTCTGAGAATCGGGACTGGGGAGGGGGACAACAGGGGTCGTTGCGGAGGGGGCTTGGTGGTGGGGGAAAGAGGAGTACTGGGAAAAGGGGAGGTTCCACTTCCCCCCTCAACCCCTTCCTCCCCCCTCCTTCCCACCTCCATCCCCACTCGCTCCCCCCCTCCCTCCCCCCTCAATCCCAACCTCCATCACCACTCAGCCCCTAACTCCCTCCTTCCCTCCATCCCACCCTCCCCCACTCCCTCCCCCCTCCCTCCACCCTTCCATCCCTCTCCCCCTCCCCCCTCCTTCCACCCTCCCTCCCCCCCTCCCGGTTACAATGGAAACCCTACGGGGATGGGCCCAACGGGGAAAGAGGGGTACTGGGAAAAGGGGAGATCCCCCTCCCTCCCCCCTCCCCTCCCCCCTACCCCCTCCCCTACCCCCTCCCCCCTTCCCCCCTCCCCTTCCCCCCTCCCCTCCCCCTCCCTCCCTCTCCCCTCCTCCCTCCACACCTCCCTCCTCCCTCCCTCCCCCCCCTCCCGGTTACAATGGAAACCCTATGAGGACGGGCCCAACGGGGAAAGAGGGGTACTGGGAAAAGGGGAGGTCCCCCTTCCCCCCTCAACCCCTTTATCCCCCCTCCTTCCCACCTCCATCCCCCCCTCCCTCCCCAACTCCCTCCCCCCTCCCTCCCCCCTCCCCCCTAACTCCCCCCTCCCTCCTTCCCTCCATCCCTCCCTCCCCAAACCCTCCCCCCCTCCCTCCCCAAACCCTCCCCCCCTCCCTCCACCCTTCCATCCCTCTCCCCCCTCCTTCCACCCTCCCTCCCCCCCTCCCGGTTACAATTGAAACCCTACGAGGACGGGCCCAACGGGGAAAGTGGAGTACTGGGAAAAGGGGAGGTCCCCCTCCCTCCCCCCTTCCCCTCCCCCCTCCCCACTCCCTCCCCCTCCCCCTACCCCCCTCCCTCCCCTCCCCCCTCCCTCCCCTCGCCTCCTCCCTCCACACCTCCCTCCTCCCTCCCTCCCCCTTCCCGCCCTCCCCTCCTCCAGGTTACAATGGAAACCCTACGAGGACGGGCCCAACGGGGAAAGAGGGGTACTGGGAAAAGGGGAGGTCCCCCTCCCTCCCTCCCCCCTACCCACCTCCCTCCCCTCTCCCTCCCCCCCTTCTCTCCTCCCTTCCCCCCTCCCCTCCCCCCTCCCATCCCCCTCTCTCCCCCCTCCCTCCCCCCTACCCCCCTCCCTCCCCTCTCCCTCCCCCCTCCCCTCCCCTCTCCCTCCCCCCCCCCTCCCCTCCCCCCCTCCCTCCCCTCCTCCCTCCCCCTTCCCTCCCCCAACCCTCCCCCTTTCCTCCCCTCCCGGTTACAATGGAAACCCTACGAGGACGGGCCCAACGGGCCCACTCGGTCTAGTCTATCTATATACTACTAAAAACTCTGCGGTCCAACATTCCGTATGTATGTATGTATATGTGTATGTACGGAAGATTCCGAAGAGTTTCTGTCCATAACTTACAAACCCCTACTCCTCCCTGACGGTACACCAAAAGCGCTACGATTTTTGTACCGCCATATTCACCATTAACGTGGGCAACTATTGTAAGTACTTTCGTTCAAATTGAAGCAACCTTTTTAAAGCTAGAGAGATATTAAAGTTTAAATTTTCATTTCTAACCCTTTTCTTGAAGGGGCTTCAGCGCGTGATGTCACAATGGCACCCGTGCACCAATCAGAGATCAGCTCGGTTTTAAATTTACATCTTCAGCTTGTGACGTCACAATGCTTGTGTGAGATTGTTGCAACATTGTTGCGAAAGGCAACTGCCAGTTTTTTAAAGTTGTGCAAGTCACTTAACATACACAGATCAGCATGGGGCCCCTATTCCCTCCCTCCCCCCCCCTTCACCCCTCAACCCCCTTCCTCCCCACTCCTTCCCACCTCCATCCCCACTCCCTCCCCCCCTCCTCCCCAACTCCCTCCCCACCTCCCTCACCCCTCCTCCCCTAACTCCCCCCCCTCCCTCCTTCCCTCCATCCCTCCCCCCCTCCCTCCACCCTTCCATCCCTCTCCCCCCTCCCCCCTCCTTCAACCCTCCCTCCCCCCTTCTGGTTACAAAGGAAACCCTACGGGGACGGGCCCAACGAGGAAAGAGGGGTACTGGGAAAAGGGGGAGGTCCCCCTCCCTCCCCTTCCCCCCTCCCCTTCCCCCCTCCCCTATCCCCCTCCCCCTAACCCTCTCCCTCCCCCTTCCCCCCTCCCCTCCCCCCTCCCCTCCTCCCTCCCTCCCCTCCTCCCGGTTACAATGGAAACCCTACGAGGACGGGCCCAACGGGGAAAGAGGGGTACTGGGAAAAGGGGAGGTCCCCCTCCCTCCCCCCTTCCCCCATCCCATCCCCCTCCCCTCCCCTCTCCCTCCCCCTTCCCCCCGTTCCCCCCTCCCCTTCCCCCTCCCTCCCCTCCTCCCTCCACACCTCTCTCCTCCCTCCCTCCCCTTCCCTCCCTCCCATCCTCCCAATGCTTGTTTGAGATGGGTGCTACATTGTTTTCGAAAAGCACCACTAACAGATCGCAGTGAGAAGCACTAAATAACCGTGGTCGTGAGAAGCACTAAATGACCGCGAATGTAGCAAAAACAGCACTTTAAACCACTTTAAACCACTGTTTTCAAGGTAGTCTTTTTTATTGCAAGTCACTTAACATACACAGATCAACATGGGGCCTCTATGCTCGTGGGCCACCGGGGCAAGTGTTGCGAAACAGCACTTGGAGTGTGTCTGGGGGAGAGAGAGAATGGGGGGGGGGTCTGAGAATGGGGACTGGGGAGGGGGACAACAGGGGTCGTTGCGGAGGGGCTTGGTGGTGGGGGGAAAGAGGGGTACTGGGAAAATGGGAGGTCCCCCTTCACCCCTCAACCCCTTCCTTCCCACCTCCATCCCCACTCCCTCCCCCCCCTCCTCCCCCTCCCTCCCCAACTCCCTCCCCCTCCCTCCCCACCTCCCTCAAACCTCCCCCCTAACTCCCCCCCTCCCTCCTTCCCTCCATCCCTCCCTCCCCCAATCCATCCACCCTTCCATCCCTCTCCCCCTCCCCCCTCCTTCCACCCTCCCTCCCCCCTCCCGGTTACAATAGAAACCCTACGGGGACGGGGCCCAACGGGGAAAGAGGGGTACTGGGAAAAGGGGAGGTACCCCTCCCTCCCCTCCCCCCTAACCCCTCCCCCCTTCCCCCTACCCTTCCCCCTCCCCTCCCCCCCCTCCCTCCCCCTCCCCTCCTCCCTCCACACCTCCCTCCACACCTCCCTCCTCACTCACTCCCCCCCTCCCGGTTACAATGGAAACCCTATGAGGACGGGCCCAACGGGGAAAGAGGGGTACTGGGAAAAGGGGAGGTCCCCCTTCCCCCCTCAACCCTTTCATCCCTCCTCCTTCCTACCTCCATCCCCACTCCCTCCCCCCTCCTCCCCATCCTCCCCCTCCCTCCCCCCTCCCCCCCTAACTCTCCCCTCCCTCCATCCCTCCCTCCCCAATCCCTCCCCCCCTCCCTCCACCCTTCCATCCCTCTCCCCCCTCCTTCCACCCTCCCTCCCCCCCTCCCGGTTACAATGGAAACCCTACGGGGATGGGCCCAACGGGGAAAGAGGGGTACTGGGATATGAGGAGTTCCCCCTCCCTCCCCTCCCCCCTCCCCCCTTCCCCCTCCCCTTCCCCCTCCGCTCCCCCCTCCCTCCCCCTCCCCTCCTCCCTCCACACCTCCCTCCTCCCTCCCTCCCCCCTCCCGGTTACAATGGAAACCCTATGAGGACGGGGCCCAACGGGGAAAGAGGGGTACTGGGAAAAAGGGGAGGTCCCCCTTCCCTCCTCAACCCCTTCATCCCCCCTCCTTCCCACCTCCATCCCCACTCCCTCCCCCCCTCCTCCCCCCTCCCTCCCCAACTCCCTCCCCCCTCCCTCCCCCCTCCCCCCTAACTCCCCCCTCCCTCCTTCCCTCCATCCCTCCCTCCCCAATCCCTACCCCCCTCCCTCCACCCTTCCATCCCTCTCCCCCCTCCTTGAAACCCTACGAGGACGGGCCCAACGGGGAAAGAGGAGTACTGGGAAAAGGGGAGGTCCCCCTCCCTCCCCCCTTCCCCCTCCCCTCCCCCCTCTCCCTCCCCCTCCCTCCCCCTCCCCCCCTACCCCCCTCCCTCCCCTCCCCCCTCCCTCCCCTCCCCTCCTCCTTCCACACCTCCCTCCTCCCTCCCTCCCCCTTCCCGCCCTCCCCTCCTCCCGGTTACAATGGAAACCCTACGAGGACGGGCCCAACGGGGAAAGAGGGGTACTGGGAAAAGGGGAGGTCCCCCTCCCTCCCCCCTACCCACCTCCCTCCCCTCTCCCTCCCCCCCTTCCCTCCCTTCCCCCCTCCCCTCCCCCCTCCCATCCCCCCCCTCTCCCCCCTCCCTCCCCCCTACCCCCCTCCCTCCCCTCCTCCCTCCCCCTTCCCTCCCCCAACCCTCCCCCTTTCCTCCCCTCCCGGTTACAATGGAAACCCTACGAGGACGGGCCCAACGGGCCCACTCGGTCTAGTATACTACTAAAACTCTGCGGTCCAACATTCCGTATGTATGTATGTATATGTGTATGTACGGAAGATTCCGAAGAATTTTCTGTCCATAACTTACAAACCCTACTCCTCCCTGAAGGTACACCAAAGCGCTACGATTTTTGTACCGCCATATTCACCATTAACGTGGGGCAACTATTGTAAGTACTTTCGTTCAAATTGAAGTTACCTTTTTAAAGCTAGAGAGATATTAAAGTTTAAATTTTCATTTCTAACCCTTTTCTTGAAGGGGCTTCAGCGCGTGATGTCACAATGGCACCCGTGCACCAATCAGAGATCAGCTCGGTTTTAAATTTACATCTTCAGCTTGTGACGTCCACAATGCTTGTGTGAGATTGTTGCAACATTGTTGCGAAAGGCAACTGCCAGTTTTTTAAAGTTGTGCAAGTCACTTAACATACACAGATCAGCATGGGGCCCCTATTCCCTCCCTCCCCCCCCCCTTCTCCCCTCAACCCCTTCCTCCCCACTCCTTCCCACCTCCATCCCCACTCCCTCCCCCCCTCCCTCCCCCCTCAATCCCAACCTCCATCACCACTCAGCCCCTAACTCCCCCCCCTCCCTCCTTCCCTCCATCCCACCCTCCCCCACTCCCTCCCCCCTCCCTCCACCATTCCATCCCTCTCCCCCTCCCCCCTCCTTCCACCCTCCCTCCCCCCCTCCCGGTTACAATGGAAACTATACGGGGACGGGCCCAACGGGGAAAGAGGGGTACTGGGAAAAGGGGAGGTCCCACTTCCCCCCTCAACCCCTTCCTCCCCCCCTCCTTCCCACCTCAATCCCCACTCCCTCCCCCCTCCCTCCCCCCTCAATCCCAACCTCCATCACCACTCAGCCCCTAACTCCCCCGCTCCCTCCTTCCCTCCATCCCACCCTCCCCCACTCCCTCCCCCCTCCCTCCACCATTCCATCCCTCTCCCCCTCCCCCCTCCTTCCACCCTCCCTCCCCCCTCCCGGTTACAATGGAAACCCTACGGGGACGGGCCCAACGGGGAAAGAGGGGTACTGGGAAAAGGGGAGGTCCCCCTTCCCCCCTCAACCCCTTCATCCCCCCTCCTTCCCACCTCCATCCCCACTCCCTCCCCCCCTCCTCCCCAACTCCCTCCCCCCTAACTCCCCCCTCCCTCCTTCCCTCCATCCCTCCCTCCCCCAATCCCTCCCCCTCCCTCCACCCTTCCATCCCTCTCCCCCTCCCCCCTCCTTCCACCCTCTCTCCCCCCTCCCGGTTACAATTGAAACCCTACGAGGACGGGCCCAACGGGGAAAGAGGGGTACTGGGAAAAGGGGAGGTCCCCCTCACTACCCCCTTCCCCCTCCCCTCCCCCCTTCCCCTCCCTCCCCCTCCCCCCTCCCTCCCCTCCCCCTCCCTCCCCTCCCCTCCTCCCTCCACCCCTCCCTCCTCCCTCCCTCCCCCTTCCCTCCCTCCCCTCCTCACGGTTACAATGGAAACCCTACGAGGACGGGCCCAACGGGGAAAGAGGGGTACTGGGAAAAGGGGAGATCCCCCTCCCTCCCCCTTCCCCCCTCTCCCCCTTACCTCCCCCCCTCCCTCCCCTCTCCCTCCCTCCTCCCCCCTTCCCCCCTCCCCCCCTCCCCTCCCCCTCCCCTCCTCCCTCCACACCTCCCTCCTCCCTCCCTCCCTCCCCCTTCCCTCCCTCCCCTCCTCCCGGTTACAATGGAAACCCTACGAGGACGGGCCCAATGGTGAAAGAGGGGTACTGGGAAAATGGGAGGTTCCCCTCCCTCCCCCCTCCCTCCCTTCTCCCTCCCCCCCTCCCTCCCCCTCCCCTTCCCCCCTCCCTCCCCTTCCCCCCTCCCCCCTCCCTACCCCTCCCCCCTACCCCCTTCCCTCCCCTCTCCCTCCTCCCTTCCCCCCTCCCCTCCCCCTCCCCTCCCCCTCCCCTCCCCCCTCCACACCTCCCTACTCCCTCCCTCGAAAAGCAACTGACAGAAGCACTAAGTAGCCGCGAATGTTTCAAAACCAGCACTTAACCGCGAATGTTTTTTTAAAAAGCACTTAACCGCGAATGTTTCAAAACAAGCAATTAAAAAGCACTTTTTTTAAAAAAAGTATTTTTTTTTATTCCAAGAGAATGGGGGGGGGGGGTCTGAGAATGGGGACTGGGTAGGGGGACAACAGGGGTCGTTGCGGTGGGGGCTTGGTGGTGGGGGGAAAGAGGGGTACTGGGAAAAAGGGGAGGTCCCACTTCCCCCTCAACCTCTTCCTCCCCCCTCCTTCCCACCTCCATCCCGACTCTCTCCCCCCTCAATCCCAACCTCCATCACCACTCAGCCCCTAACTCACCCCTCCCTCCTTCCCTCCATCCGACCCTCCCCCACTCCCTCCCCCCCCTCCCTCCACCCTTCCACCCCTCTCCCCCTCCTTCCACCCTCCCCTCCCCCCCTCCCGGTTACAATGGAAACCCTACGGGGACGGGCCCAACGGTGAAAGAGGGGTACTGGGAAAAGGGGAGTTCCCCCTCCCTCCCCTCCTCCCTCCCCTCCCCCCTACCCCCTCTTCCCCCCTCCCCCTCCCCTCCCTCACCCTCCCCTCCTCCCTCCACACCTCCCTCCTCCCTCCCTCCCCCCTCCCGGTTACAATGGAAACCCTACGAGGACGGGCCCAACGGGGAAAGAGGAGTACTGGGAAAAGGGGAGGTCCCCCTCCCTCCCCCCTTCCCGCTCCCCTCCCCCCTCCCCTCTCCCTCCCCCTCCCCCCTACCCCCCTCCCTCCCCTCCCCCCTCCCTCCCCTCCCCTCCTCCCTCCACACCTCCCTCCTCCCTCCCTCCCCCTTCCCGCCCTCCCGTCCTCCCGGTTACAATGGAAACCCTACGAGGACGGGCCCAACGGGGAAAGAGGGGTACTGGGAAAAGGGGAGGTCCCCCTCCCTCCCTCCCCCCTACCCACCTCCCTCCCCTCTCCCTCCCCCCTTCCCTCCTCCCTTCCCCCCTCCCCCCCTCCCATCCCCCCCTCTCCCCCCTCCCTCCCCCCTACCCCCCCTCCCTCCCCTCTCCCTCCCCCCTTCCCCCCTCCCCCCTCCCCTCCCTCCCCTCCTCCCTCCCCCTTCCCTCCCCTAACCCTCCCCCTTTCCTCCCCTCCCGGTTACAATGGAAACCCTACGAGGACGGGCCCAACGGGCCCACTCGGTCTAGTATACTACTAAAACTCTGCGGTCCAACATTCCGTATGTATGTATGTATATGTGTATGTACGGAAGATTCCGAAGAATTTCTGTCCATAACTTACAAACCCTACTCCTCCCTGAAGTTACACCAAAGCGCTACGATTTTTGTACCGCCATATTCACCATTAACGTGGGCAACTATTGTAAGTACTTTCGTTCAAATTGAAGCTACCTTTTTAAAGCTAGAGAGATATTAAAGTTTAAATTTTCATTTCTAACCCTTTTCTTGAAGGGGCTTCAGCGCGTGATGTCACAATGGCACCCGTGCACCAATGAGAGATCAGCTCGGTTTTAAATTTACATCTTCAGCTTGTGACGTCACAATGCTTGTGTGAGATTGTTGCAACATTGTTGCGAAAAGCAACTGCCAGTTTTTTAAAGTTGTGCAAGTCACTTAACATACACAGGTCAGCATGGGGCCCCTATTCCCTCCCTCCCCCCCCTTCCCCCCTCAACCCCTTCCTCCCCACTCCTTCCCACCTCCATCCCCACTCCCTCCCCCCTCCTCCCCAACTCCCTCCCCACCTCCCTCACCCCTCCTCCCCTAACTCCCCCCCCTCCCTCCTTCCCTCCATCCTCCCCCCCCTCCCTCCACCCTTCCATCCCTCTCCCCCTCCCCCCTCCTTCCACCCTCCCTCCCCCCCTTCTGGTTACAAAGGAAACCCTACGGGGACGGGCCCAACGGGGAAAGAGGGGTACTGGGAAAAGGGGAGGTCCCCCTCCCTCCCCTTCCCCCCCTCCCCCTCCCCCCTAACCCTCTCCCTCCCCCTTCCCCCCTCCCCTCCCCCCCTCCCCTCCTCCCTCCACACCTCCCTCCTCCCTCCCTCCCCTCCTCCCGGTTACAATGGAAACCCTACGAGGACGGGCCCAACGGGGAAAGAGGGGTACTGGGAAAAGGGGAGGTCCCCCTCCCTCCCCCTTCCCCCATCCCATCCCCCCTCCCTCCCCTCTCCCTCCCCTTCCCCCGTTCCCCCCTCCCCTTCCCCCCTCCCTCCACACCTCTCTCCTCCCTCCCTCCCCTTCCCTCCCTCCCATCCTCCCAATGCTTGTTTGAGATGGGTGCTACATTGTTTCGAAAAGCACCACTAACAGATCGCAGTGAGAAGCACTATGTGACCGCGAATGTTTCAAAACAAGCACTTAAAAAGCACTTATCTTTTTTTAAAGTATTTTTTTTTTATTGCAAGTCACTTAACATACAGAAATCAGCATTGGGCCCCTATGCTCGTGGGCCACCGGGGCAAGTGTTTCGAAAAAAGCACTGAGAGTGTGTCTGGGGGAGAGAGAGAATGGGGGGGGTCTGAGAATGGCGACTGGGGAGGGGGACAACAGGGGTCGTTGCGGAGGGGGCTTGGTGGTGGGGGAAAGAGGGGTACTGGGAAAAGGGGAGGTTCCACTTCCCCCCTCAACCCCTTCCTCCCCCCTCCTTCCCACCTCCATCCCCACTCGCTCCCCCCCTCCCTCCCCCCTCAATCCCAACCTCCATCATCACACAGCCCCTAACTCCCCCCCTCCCTCCTTCCCTCCATCCCACCCTCCCCCACTCCCTGCCCCCTCCCTCCACCCTTCCATCCCTCTCCCCCTCCCACCTCCTTCCACCCTCCCTCCCCCCCCTCCCGGTTACAATGGAAACCCTACGGGGACGAGCCCAACGGGGAAAGAGGGGTACTGGGAAAAGGGGAGATCCCCCTCCCTCCCCTCCCCCTACCCCCTTCCCCCCTCCCCTTCCCCCTCCCCTCCCCCCTCCCTCCCCCTCCCCTCCTCCCTTCACACCTCCCTCCTCCCTCCCCCCCCCCTCCCGGTTACAATGGAAACCCTATGAGGACAGGCCCAACGGGGAAAGAGGGGTACTGGGAAAAGGGGAGGTCCCCCTTCCCCCTCAACCCCTTCATCCCCCCTCCTTCCCACC
This sequence comes from Rhinoraja longicauda, assembly GCF_053455715.1. NCBI lineage: Eukaryota > Metazoa > Chordata > Chondrichthyes > Rajiformes > Arhynchobatidae > Rhinoraja > Rhinoraja longicauda. The sequence continues at coordinate 17,560 of NW_027602518.1, forward strand.
TCCATCCCCACTCCCTCCCCCCCTCCTCCCCCTCCCTCCCCAACTCCCTCCCCCCTCCCCCCTAACTCCCCCCTCCCTCCTTCCCTCCCTCCCCAATCCCTCCCCCCCTCCCTCCACCCTTCCATCCCTCTCCCCCCTCCTTCCACCCTCCCTCCCCCCTCCCGGTTACAATTGAAACCCTACGAGGACGGGCCCAACGGGGAAAGAGGAGTACTGGGAAAAGGGGAGGTCCCCTCCCTCCCCCCTTCCCCCTCCCCTCCCCCCTCCCCTCTCCCTCCCCCTCCCCCCTACCCCCCTCCCTCCCCTCCCCCCTCCCTCCCCTCCCCTCCTCCCTCCACACCTCCCTCCTCCCTCCCTCCCCCTTCCCGCCCTCCCCTCCCGGTTACAATGGAAACCCTACGAGGACGGGCCCAACGGGGAAAGAGGGGTACTGGGAAAAGGGGAGGTCCCCCTCCCTCCCTCCCCCCTCCCCTCTCCCTCCCCCCCTTCCCTCCTCCCTTCCCCCCTCCCCCTCCCATTCCCCCCTCCCTCCCCCCTACCCCCCTCCCTCCCCTCTCCCTCCCCCCTCCCCCCCTCCCCTCCCTCCTCCCTCCCCCTTCCCTCCCCCAACCCTCCCCCTTTCCTCCCCTCCCGGTTACAATGGAAACCCTACGAGGACGGGCCCAACGGGCCCACTCGGTCTAGTCTATATACTACTAAAACTCTGCGGTCCAACATTCCGTATGTATGTATGTATATGTGTATGTACGGAAGATTCCGAAGAATTTCTGTCCATAACTTACAAACCCTACTCCTCCCTGAAGTTACACCAAAGCGCTACGATTTTTGTACCGCCATATTCACCATTAACGTGGGCAACTATTGTAAGTACTTTCGTTCAAATTGAAGCTACCTTTTTAAAGCTAGAGAGATATTAAAGTTTAAATTTTCATTTCTAACCCTTTTCTTGAAGGGGCTTCAGCGCGTGATGTCACAATGGCACCCGTGCACCAATGAGAGATCAGCTCGGTTTTAAATTTACATCTTCAGCTTGTGACGTCACAATGCTTGTGTGAGATTGTTGCAACATTGTTGCGAAAAGCAACTGCCAGTTTTTTAAAGTTGTGCAAGTCACTTAACATACACAGGTCAGCATGGGGCCCCTATTCCCTCCCTCCCCCCCTTCCCCCCTCAACCCCTTCCTCCCCACTCCTTCCCACCTCCATCCCCACTCCCTCCCCCCTCCTCCCCAACTCCCTCCCCACCTCCCTCACCCCTCCTCCCCTAACTCCCCCCCCTCCCTCCTTCCCTCCATCCTCCCCCCCCTCCCTCCACCCTTCCATCCCTCTCCCCCTCCCCCCTCCTTCCACCCTCCCTCCCCCCCTTCTGGTTACAAAGGAAACCCTACGGGGACGGGCCCAACGGGGAAAGAGGGGTACTGGGAAAAGGGGAGGTCCCCCTCCCTCCCCTTCCCCCCTCCCCCTCCCCCCTAACCCTCTCCCTCCCCCTTCCCCCCTCCCCTCCCCCCCTCCCCTCCTCCCTCCACACCTCCCTCCTCCCTCCCTCCCCTCCTCCCGGTTACAATGGAAACCCTACGAGGACGGGCCCAACGGGGAAAGAGGGGTACTGGGAAAAGGGGAGGTCCCCCTCCCTCCCCCTTCCCCCATCCCATCCCCCCTCCCTCCCCTCTCCCTCCCCCTTCCCCCGTTCCCCCCTCCCCTTCCCCCCTCCCTCCACACCTCTCTCCTCCCTCCCTCCCCTTCCCTCCCTCCCATCCTCCCAATGCTTGTTTGAGATGGGTGCTACATTGTTTCGAAAAGCACCACTAACAGATCGCAGTGAGAAGCACTATGTGACCGCGAATGTTTCAAAACAAGCACTTAAAAAGCACTTATCTTTTTTTAAAGTATTTTTTTTTATTGCAAGTCACTTAACATACAGAAATCAGCATTGGGCCCCTATGCTCGTGGGCCACCGGGGCAAGTGTTTCGAAAAAAGCACTGAGAGTGTGTCTGGGGGAGAGAGAGAATGGGGGGGGTCTGAGAATGGGGACTGGGGAGGGGGACAACAGGGGTCGTTGCGGAGGGGGCTTGGTGGTGGGGGAAAGAGGGGTACTGGGAAAAGGGGAGGTTCCACTTCCCCCCTCAACCCCTTCCTCCCCCCTCCTTCCCACCTCCATCCCCACTCGCTCCCCCCCTCCCTCCCCCCTCAATCCCAACCTCCATCATCACACAGCCCCTAACTCCCCCCCTCCCTCCTTCCCTCCATCCCACCCTCCCCCACTCCCTGCCCCCTCCCTCCACCCTTCCATCCCTCTCCCCCTCCCACCTCCTTCCACCCTCCCTCCCCCCCTCCCGGTTACAATGGAAACCCTACGGGGACGAGCCCAACGGGGAAAGAGGGGTACTGGGAAAAGGGGAGATCCCCCTCCCTCCCCTCCCCCTACCCCCTTCCCCCCTCCCCTTCCCCCTCCCCTCCCCCCTCCCTCCCCCTCCCCTCCTCCCTTCACACCTCCCTCCTCCCTCCCCCCCCCCTCCCGGTTACAATGGAAACCCTATGAGGACAGGCCCAACGGGGAAAGAGGGGTACTGGGAAAAGGGGAGGTCCCCCTTCCCCCTCAACCCCTTCATCCCCCCTCCTTCCCACCTCCATCCCCACTCCCTCCCCCCCTCCTCCCCCTCCCTCCCCAACTCCCTCCCCCCTCCCCCCTAACTCCCCCCTCCCTCCTTCCCTCCCTCCCCAATCCCTCCCCCCCTCCCTCCACCCTTCCATCCCTCTCCCCCCTCCTTCCACCCTCCCTCCCCCCTCCCGGTTACAATTGAAACCCTACGAGGACGGGCCCAACGGGGAAAGAGGAGTACTGGGAAAAGGGGAGGTCCCCTCCCTCCCCCCTTCCCCCTCCCCTCCCCCCTCCCCTCTCCCTCCCCCTCCCCCCTACCCCCCTCCCTCCCCTCCCCCCTCCCTCCCCTCCCCTCCTCCCTCCACACCTCCCTCCTCCCTCCCTCCCCCTTCCCGCCCTCCCCTCCCGGTTACAATGGAAACCCTACGAGGACGGGCCCAACGGGGAAAGAGGGGTACTGGGAAAAGGGGAGGTCCCCCTCCCTCCCTCCCCCCTCCCCTCTCCCTCCCCCCCTTCCCTCCTCCCTTCCCCCCTCCCCCTCCCATTCCCCCCTCCCTCCCCCCTACCCCCCTCCCTCCCCTCTCCCTCCCCCCTCCCCCCCTCCCCTCCCTCCTCCCTCCCCCTTCCCTCCCCCAACCCTCCCCCTTTCCTCCCCTCCCGGTTACAATGGAAACCCTACGAGGACGGGCCCAACGGGCCCACTCGGTCTAGTATACTACTAAAACTCTGCGGTCCAACATTCCGTATGTATGGATGTATATGTGTATGTACGCAAAGATTCCGAAGAGTTTCTGTCCATAACTTACAAACCCTACTCCTCCCTGACGGTACACCAAAGCGCTACGATTTTTGTACCGCCATATTCACCATTAACATGGGCAACTATTGTAAGTACTTTCGTTCAAATTGAAGCTACCTTTTTAAAGCTAGAGAGATATTAAAGTTTAATTTTCATTTCTAACCCTTTTCTTGAAGGGGCTTCAGCGCGTGATGTCACAATGGCACCCGTGCACCAATGAGAGATCAGCTCGGTTTTAAATTTACATCTTCAGCTTGTGACGTCACAATGCTTGTGTGAGATTGTTGCAACATTGTTGCGAAAGGCAACTGCCAGTTTTTTAAAGTTGTGCAAGTCACTTAACATACACAGATCAGCATGGGGCCCCTATTCCCTCCCTCCCCCCCCTTCCCCCCTCAACCCCTTCCTCCCCCCTCCTTCCCACCTCCATCCCCACTCCCTCCCCCCCTCCTCCCCAACTCCCTCCCCACCTCCCTCACCCCTCCTCCCCTAACTCCCCCCCCTCCCTCCTTCCCTCCATCCCTCCCCCCCTCCCTCCACCCTTCCATCCCTCTCCCCCTCCCCCCTCCTTCCACCCTCCCTCCCCCCTTCTGGTTACAAAGGAAACCCTACGGGGACGGGCCCAACGGGGAAAGAGGGGTACTGGGAAAAGGGGAGGTCCCCCTCCCTCCCCTCCCCTCCCCCCTCCCCCTCCCCCCTAACCCTCTCCCTCCCCCTTCCCCCCTCCCCTCCTCCCTCCACACCTCCCTCCTCCCTCCCTCCCCTCCTCCCGGTTACAATGGAAACCCTACGAGGACGGGCCCAACGGGGAAAGAGGGGTACTGGGAAAAGGGGAGGTCCCACTTCACCTCTCAACCCCTTCCTCCCCCCTCCTTCCCACCTCCATCCCCACTCCCTCCCCCCCTCCCTCCCCCTCAATCCCAACCTCCATCACCACTCAGCCCCTAACTCCCCCCCTCCCTCCTTCCCTCCATCCCACCCTCCCCCACTCCCTCCCAACTCCCTCCACCCTTCCATCCCTCTCCCCCTCCCCCCTCCTTCCACCCTCCCTCCCCCCTCCCGGTTACAATGGAAACCCTACGGGGACGGGCCCAACGGGGAAAGAGGGGTACTGGGAAAAGGGGAGGTCCCCCTCCCTCCCCTCCCCTCCCCCCTCCCCCTCCCCCCTAACCCTCTCCCTCCCCCTTCCCCCCTCCCCTCCTCCCTCCACACCTCCCTCCTCCCTCCCTCCCCTCCTCCCGGTTACAATGGAAACCCTACGAGGACGGGCCCAACGGGGAAAGAGGGGTACTGGGAAAAGGGGAGGTCCCACTTCACCTCTCAACCCCTTCCTCCCCCCTCCTTCCCACCTCCATCCCCACTCCCTCCCCCCCTCCCTCCCCCTCAATCCCAACCTCCATCACCACTCAGCCCCTAACTCCCCCCCTCCCTCCTTCCCTCCATCCCACCCTCCCCCACTCCCTCCCAACTCCCTCCACCCTTCCATCCCTCTCCCCCTCCCCCCTCCTTCCACCCTCCCTCCCCCCTCCCGGTTACAATGGAAACCCTACGGGGACGGGCCCAACGGGGAAAGAGGGGTACTGGGAAAAGGGGAGGTCCCCCTTCCCCCCTCAACCCCTTCCTTCCCACCTCCATCCGCACTCCCTCCCCCCTCCTCCCTCTCCCTCCCCAACACCCTCCCCCCTCCCCCTAACTCCCCCCCTCCCTCCTTCCCTCCATCCCTCCCTCCCCAATCCCTCCCCCCTCCCTCCACCCTTCCATCCCTCTCCCCCCTCCTTCCACCCTCCCTCCCCCCTCCCGGTTACAATTGAAACCCTACGAGGACGGGCCCATTGGGGAAAGAGGGGTACTGGGAAAAGGGGAGGTCCCCCTCCCTTCCCCCTTCCCTCCCCCCTCCCTCCCCCTCCCCCCTACCCCCTCCCTCCCCTCCCCTCCTCCCTCCACACCTCCCTCCTCCCTCCCTCCCCTTCCCTCCCTCCCCTCCTCCCGGTTACAATGGAAACCCTACGAGGACGGGCCCAACGGGGAAAGAGGGGTACTGGGAAAAGGGGAGGTCCCCCTCCCTCCCCCTTACACGCTCCCTCCCTCCCCCTCCCCCTCTCCCTCCCCCCTCCCCTCCCCCCTCCCCTCCCCCCTCCCTCCCCCTCCCCTCCTCCCTCCACACCTCCCTCCTCCCTCCCCCCTACCCCCCTCCCTCCCCTCTCCCTCCTCCCCCTTCCCCCTCCCTCCCCCTCCCCTCCTCCCTCCCCCTCCCCTCCTCCCTCCACACCTCCCTCCTCCCTCCCTCCCCCTTCCCTACCTCCCCTCCTCCCGGTTACAATGGAAACCCTACGACGACGGGCCCAACGGGGAAAGAGGGGTACTGGGAAAACGGGTGGTCCCCCTCCCTCCCCCCTCCCTCCCCCCTCCCTCCCCTCTCCCTCCCCTCTCCCTCCCCCTTGCCCCTTCCCCCCTCCCCCTCCCCTCCCCCCTCCACACCTCCCTCCTCCCTTCCCTCCCCCCCACTCCCCTCCCGGTTACAATGGAAACCTTACGAGGACGGGCACAACGGGGAAAGAGGGGTACTGGGAAAAGGGGAGGTCCCCCTCCCTCCCTCACCCCTTCCCCCCACCCCTCCCCCCTCCCTCCACCTCCCCCCCTTCCCCCCTCCCCCTCCCTCCCCCTCCCCTCCTCCCTCCACACCTCCCTCTTCCCTCCCTCCCCCCTCCCTCCCTGCCTCACGGTTACAATGGAAACCCTACGAGGACGGGCCCAACGGGGAAAGGGGTGTGCTGGGGAAAGGGGGGGGAGAGTAAGAGTGTATCTGGGGGAGAGAGAATGGGGGGGTCTGAGAATGGGGACTGGGGAGGGGGACAACAGGGGGCTTGGTGGTTTGGGAAAGAAGAGTACTGGGAAAAGGGGAGGTACCCCTCCCTCCCCACTCTCCTCCCTCCCTCATCCCTCCCTCCCTCCCGTCCCAGCAGCGCTGACCGCCGGGAGGTGTAGTCGCCGTCGCCTCTCCCGCTGTTTGATTTCATTTATAACAAAGACATTTATTTAAAATGAGGAATGTGATTTTCATTAAGTTTGATTTTATTTATTTTAAAAAAGCTGATGCTCTATAGATAAGTTTATTTCCTTTTCAACAAAGAACGCTGTTTATTTTAAAGTAAAATAGACCCTCCCCCCACCCCCCTCCCTCCCCTCTCCCTCCCCATCCCCCTCCCCTCCTTCCCCCTCCCCTCCCCCCTCCACTCCACCCTCCCCTCCCCCCCTCCCTCCCACTTCCCTCCCTCCCATCCTCCCGGTTACAATGGAAACCCTACGAGGACGGGCCCAACGGGCCCACTCGGTCTAGTATACTACTAAAACTCTGCGGTCCAACATTCCGTATGTATATACGGAAGATTCCGTATGTATATACGGAAGATTCCGAAGATTTCTGTCCATAACTTACAAACCCTACTCCTCCCTGAAGTTACACCAAAGCGCTACGATTTTTGTACCGCCATATTCACCATTAACATGGGCAACTATTGTAAGTACTTTCGTTCAAATTGAAGCTACCTTTTTAAAGCTAGAGAGATATTAAAGTTAAAATCTCTCATTTCTAACCCTTTTCTTGAAAGGGCTTCAGCGCGTGATGTCACAATGGCACCCGTGCACCAATGGGAGATCAGCTCGCGATGGACAAGCGGCTGCTATTGGGTGTTTACTACTTTAAATTTACATGATTTTTTTTCTGACCTTTTTTTTCAAGGTCTTCAGCTTGTGACGTCACAATGCTTGTGTGAGATGTTGCAACATTGTTGCGAAAAGCAACTGCCAGTTTTTTAAAGTTGTGCGAGTCACTTAACATACACAGATCAGCATGGGGCCCCTATTCCCTCCCTCCCCCCCCTTCCCCCCTCAACCCCTTCCTCCCCACTCCTTCCCACCTCCACCCCCCCTCCCTCCCCCCCTTCCCCCCTCCCCTCCCCCCTCCCTCCCCCTCCCCCTCCACCCTCCACACCTCCCTCCCTCCCCCTTCCCTCCCTCCCCTCCTCCCGGTTACAATGGAAACCCTACGAGGATGGGCCCAACGGAGAAAGAGGGGTACTGGGAAAAGGGGAGGTCCCCCTCCCTCCCCTTCCCCTCCCCTCCCCCCCTACCCCTTTCCCTCCCCACTTCCCCTCCCCTACCCCTCTCCCTCCCCCCTTCCCCTCCCCTCCCCCCTACCCCTCTCCCTCCCCCTCACCCCCCTTCCCCCCTCCCTCCCCCCTCCCTCCCCCTCTCCCTCCCCCTCACCCCCTTCCCCCTCCCCTCCCCCTCCCTCCCCCTCCCCTCCCTCCACACCTCCCTCCTCCCTCCCTCCCCCTTCCCTCCCTCCCCTCCTCCCGGTTACAATGGAAACCCTACGAGGACGGGCCCAACGGGGAAAGAGGGGTACTGGGAAAAGGGGAGGTCCCCCTCCCTCCCCCCTTCCCCATCCCATCCCCCCTCCGTCCCCTCTCCCGCCCCCTTCCCCCCCTCCCCTTCCCCCCTCCCTCCCCTCCTCCCTCCACACCTCCCTCCTCCCTCCCTCCCCTTCCCTCCCATCCTCCCAATGCTTGTGTGAGATGGTTGCAACATTGTTTCGAAAAGCAACTGACAGAAGCACTAAGTAGCCGCGAATGTTTCAAAACCAGCACTTAACCGCGAATGTTTTTTTAAAGAGCACTTAACCGCGAATGTTTCAAAACAAGCAATTAAAAAGCACTTATTTTTTTTTAAGTATTTTTTTTTATTCCAAGAGAATGGGGGGGGGGTCTGAGAATGGGGACTGGGGAGGGGGACAACAGGGGTCGTTGCGGTGGGGGCTTGGTGGTGGGGGAAAGAGGGGTACTGGGAAAAGGGGAGGTCCCACTTCCCCCTCAACCTCTTCCTCCCCCCTCCTTCCCACCTCTATCCCCACTCTCTCCCCCCTCAATCCCAACCTCCATCACCACTCAGCCCCTAACTCCCCCCTCCCTCCTTCCCTCCATCCCACCCTCCCCCAATCCCTCCCTCCACCCTTCCATCCCTCTCCCCCTCCCCCCTCCTTCCACCCTCCCTCCCCCCCTCCCGGTTACAATGGAAACCCTACGGGGACGGGCCCAACGGGGAAAGAGGGGTACAGGGAAAAGAGGAGATCCCCCTCCCTCCCCTCCCCCCTACCCCCTTCCCCCCTCCCCTTCCCCCCTCCCCTCCCCCCCTCCCTCCCCCTCCCCTCCTCCCTCCACACCTCCCTCCTCCCTCCCTCCCCCCCTCCCGGTTACAATGGAAACCCTATGAGGACGGGCCCAACGGGGAAAGAGGGGTACTGGGAAAAGGGGAGATCCCCCTCCCTCCCCTCCCCCCTACCCCCTTCCCCCCTCCCCTTCCCCCCTCCCCTCCCCCCCTCCCTCCCCCTCCCCTCCTCCCTCCACACCTCCCTCCTCCCTCCCTCCCCCCCTCCCGGTTACAATGGAAACCCTATGAGGACGGGCCCAACGGGGAAAGAGGGGTACTGGGAAAAGGGGAGGTCCCCCTTCCCCCCTCAACCCCTTCATCCCCCCTCCTTCCCACCTCCATCCCCACTCCCTCCCCCCCTCCTCCCCCTCCCTCCCCAACTCCCTCCCCCCTAACTCCCCCCTCCCTCCTTCCCTCCATCCCTCCCTCCCCAATCCCTCCCCCCCCTCCCTCCACCCTTCCATCCCTCTCCCCCTCCTTGAAACCCTATGAGGACGGGCCCAACGGGGAAAGAGGAGTACTGGGAAAAGGGGAGGTCCCCCTCCCTCCCCCCTTCCCCCTCCCCCCTCTCCCTCCCCCCTACCCCCCTCCCTACCCTCCCCCCTCCCTCCCCTCCCCTCCTCCTTCCACACCTCCCTCCTCCCTCCCTCCCCCTTCCCGCCCTCCCCTCCTCCCGGTTACAATGGAAACCCTACGAGGACGGGCCCAACGGGGAAAGAGGGGTACTGGGAAAAGGGGAGGTCCCCCTCCCTCCCTCCCCCCTACCCACCTCCCTCCCCTCTCCCTCCCCCCTTCCCTCCTCCCTTCCCTCCCCTCCCCCCTCCCATCCCCCCCTCTCCCCCCTCCCTCCCCCTAACCCCCTCCCTCCCCCTCTCCCTCCCCCCTCCCCTCCCCCCTCCCTCCCCTCCTCCCTCCCCCTTCCCTCCCCCAACCCTCCCCCTTTCCTCCCCTCCCGGTTACAATGGAAACCCTACGAGGACGGGCCCAACGGGCCCACTCGGTCTAGTATACACATAAAAAGAGGCTGACACAATTCCATATATCCCTAAAGCATCATCACAGAAGTGACCTGTTGATACTTTCCAGAAGTTTGCGAGCATAAATTGATTGCCTTGTTTCTCACTTTGCAAGGGAGTCTCTTTTTTCAAATATATTTGCAATTACATTAAATTTATTTTTTAAACTTATTTTTATGAAATGTTGCAATGAATGTTAAATTAACAGAAAGCAAGTCTGAAAAATTCCAAAAAGAAATTTACATTTATTGCTACAGTCAAGGTACATTTGGAATTGTAGATCTTTCATTGGTGAAGTAAAAACCTAGGTAGGTTCCGACAGCTTCCTGTCTTCAGTATAAATCAAAAGTACAACATACAAATGTGTTTTCGACATTGACCTGGGGAGGTTTGTGAAGGGTGAAAAATTACCAGGGATTGCTCTGGCTGATTCCTGCTATCAGATAGCACATGGGAAACTTATTTGTGATGTTACGATACGATAAAACTATTCATCTTTACAATATATATAAAATTCTGGAATTGTGTCAGCCTCTTTATATATATATATATATATATATATGTATATAAAAAGAGGCTGACGCAATTCCAGAATTTACAAGTGAACTAACTCATGGCCAGAGCTGACAAGTCCGGTGATATTTGACATTAGAGAATTGAATGCTCTTTATGGATCCAATGAGACTGCACAAAATAACTTTTGATGTTACAATGCATCTCCATCCTTGCCATCTTTCCTCCACCAAGTCCAATGGAGATATCAAAACTGATCAGGAGGGAGGAACACAGTTTAGGTGAGAACATTTATGCGTTTAATTCACCCATTAGATCTGATTTTCCCATAAATAACATAATATTTACTAAAAGAAAATAGAAGCTGAAGGAGATTACTGAATCCTTCCCATCTGCCCAACCATTCAATATGATCATGGCAAATATGTTACTGTTGCTCCCTCTTCCCACACTAACCCCATGATTCCATTAACATCTAAAAAGGTATTTGATCAGTCTTGAATAAATTCAGCAACTGAGTCCCTTCTTGGATAAATAATTGCAAAGATTCAGCACCCAATTCTTCTGAAGTTGCTTCACATTCGTGTGATGATTGGCTGACCCTTGTATTAAGATTGTAACCCATCCCCTTTCCCCATCATCTTCCACAAGCTTTGGTCACACCAGCTGGCGGAAACATCTCTACATCTGAAACAAAAGCAGAATGTGCTGCAAATACTCAGCAGGTCAGGGCACATCTTTGGTAGGAGAAACAATCAACGCTTCACATTGGCCTCTTCAGACCAAACAGTGGCCTCCTATTCCGAGGCTGTAATTAAAAGAATCCTATCAGGATAAGCCATGGGGTTCTCAACGCTGCTTCACTGTATTCCTCATCTATTCCCACTTTTCACCTCAAACCTTTCATTTCAACCTTACTCTTAACATTCTTGAGAGGGAGACCAAAGGATTCACCACCCTTGAAGCAATTATCATTTTTAAAATTACAACCTTGATGATTCGAAAGTGTATAAAGAACTTGCATTTCTGCACAACTCTACAATATCTTAACCGAGTTTACAACCAGTGCTTTCTAAGCTGCCATGTTAAAAGGTATGGCTGCCAATTTGCAGAGCCCACTATAAATATGGACATGCTCAGATAATCTATTCTTTCTAATGGTGTAGTATGCAAGAGAAATATTAAGTAAGACGCCAGGAACTTATCTGTCCTTCCTGCAAATGGTGGTGGTGGGGGGGGGGATTTAATTATTTACAGACAGATGGTACAGTAAAATATTCCCTCTGAAGACTGCCACCTCTGATGTTATTGCCCTTCACCTGCTGTAATGCACAGGGATGAGAGGTGGGGTCTGTGATGGAGCCCAGCTCTGGTTATCTGTGCTTGATGAAGAACTGAAGCGCAAACAGCCTTGAAAAGCTCTATAAAAGAACAAAAAAAATTCCACAAGGAAGACCGTTACTGGGGACTGAATGTTCCACACTGTCACAGATTACTATATCATCTCAAAGGCGAGATGATAGTCTTAAATCAGATTGGAGACTACATCCTCAGAGTGTACTGATATCCATAGTGCAGCACCAACTATTTATATGTCCATTTTAAATTTCAGTTTATACGATTCATTCTTCAATTCATAATTGCTTACCATAGAATTAAAAGCTAAGGTTTTATTTTGGTTTACATCCACAGATTTCCTCCTTTCCACCCTGGATTACCGAAGTTTTGCATTGCCACTATCGCTATGCTAACAGCAGCAGTGTGCACTTTGAGTGGAAGGAACAAGCTCACAGAATGAAGGGGGAGAAGATGTTCCCGGGAAGGGAGTGAGTCAAACAGGTGGGCAGAGAAGAGTGGGGAGGGCAATTTATGTGAGGAAGGGATTAGCCAAGGAGGGTGGTTGGCCTAGCTCAGCACCCTCGTGCTGAACATCAGGAGATGTCTGTGGTCAGAAGTGACCCAGTGGGATGGCTCGTGGATCATCAGTCTTACATCAACCAGTGGTATAGATGCTGCCACAACACTCCTCCTGACGCACGGTGTCACAGGTACGTTTTCAGGGCAGAATATTTCGATGTGGAGAAACCGCACATTGCTGAACCTGGGACTCCGAGCCAAGGATCTGCTGCCAGTGACAGGGGGCTGAAAGGTAGGAAGCGCAAGAGGAAGGAGCGGGAACTGAACCAGGGAGAGGTGGAGGCTCTGGAGTACCACGCAAAGGTCAGCCTGGCAATTCAGGATGGTGCCAGAAAGCTGGTGGAGCATATGGAAGCCCAGGAGACTGGGAGGGAGGGTGGCAGTGGGCAAGAGATAGCTGTGGTTCTTGCCAATTCTATGCTAATAGAGCTCTGCTCCATGGCAAAGCATCTATCAGAGGAAGCCCAACAGCAAGTGCAGGTGATCACCGATGAGTCAGAAGCCGTGCTGGAGCTCCTGGGCCGTCTGACAGAAAACAGCACAGGCTGTGCCCGGCTCGTGAGACTGATGGGTCACCACTATCTGTTGCCACCTCAATGCTCCTTCCTGCTGTCAGACATCTCCCGTGTGCAGCTGCTCCTGGGCTACAAGAAGTACGACGTAATCACTTTGGACCCTCCTTGGGAGAACAAGTCTGTGAAGAGGAGCAAAGGCTACAGCCACCTCTTTCCCTGGCAGATCCGCCAGCTCCCTGTGCCGCTCCTCTCTGCCCCCGGCTGCCTGGTGGTGTGCTGGGTCACCAATCGGCAGAAGCACCTACACTTCGTCAAGGAGGATCTGTACCCCAGCTGGTCGGTAAACGTGGTCGCCGAGTGGCACTGGGTGAAGGTGACCCGACACGGGGACTTTGTGGTGCCCTTGGACTCCATTCACAAGAAGCCCTATGAGATCCTGGTCTTGGGCCGTTACATGGGCAGTTCAGCACAGCAAGGTGGAGAAGCTGTCATCACTGAGAACGTCACGGTGCCAGACCGCAAGCTTATTGTCAGCGTGCCTTGTCGGCTTCACTCTCACAAACCCCCACTGGGGGAGGTGCTGAAAGGACTGACCGGACCTCACCCAGAGTGCCTGGAACTGTTTGCTCGTAACCTGCAGCCTGGGTGGACCAGCTGGGGCAACGAGGTGTTACGATTCCAACACCTCAGCTATTTCCAGCAGCTCGGCCCAGAGCAAGGAGAGCAAAGCTGTTGCTATTCACATACACACCAACCATCTGACCCATCACTCCCTCAGCAATCATTCGTGGAGCAATAAATGTGTTGGTACTACACACTCTGGGGGAAAAGGCCCTTTGGACATTCACAGCTTGAGGGTCAACGATTACAGGTGTAATAAATTAGATGCTTTTAAAAATTTGTGTGTTCCTTTCTCTTAAGCTTTTTTAGGGAGTGAAATTGATGACCCAATTTTCGATTAAAGAGTCACTTAGATTTTCAGCAACTCAATATAGCACTATCAAAATATTTTCGTAATTACTGTCACAATGTGGAGAACATGGCTCCCTGTGTGCACAGCAAGATCCCATGTATAACAATGTAGGAAAGATTAGTGTTTGAATGAGTTGTACTGGGACGCTTGATATCCAAAATAATGCCATCCATTTATTAAAGAGCTGTCCCTGACAAGATTTTCAAACATAGAACATGAACTGTACAGCACAAGAACAGCTCATTCAACCCACAATGTCTTAGATCCCTTTATTTTTCACTAGGTATTGTTCATTTTTATCAATATTAAGAATTATGAAACACATAAACGTTTGCCATGGTTATCTATCATCATACATTTAATAATTCCCAAACTGCTACAACTAACTTGACCCAAATTTCATTTCATGTTTCAATTGAAAAGACGACTACGCCTCTTTAGTACTGCACCAGAGTTGACCCACATTACAGGCTTGGGTCCTGAGAGTTGGAAAATTACGAGTACCACCTATAGTGTCACAACAGACACCAGCAAGTTGTGGTCAGAATATTTCTGCATAGGAGTAGGAGTTTGCATTCCTAACCTCATGAAAAATTCGGAAGCCTCTCCCCCCTTGCACAAACCAGTGATTAAGCAATTTTTGTTTGTAAAATCTTTCTTCATGTTAAAGCTACGTTTTACAATTAGCTATCTCCTGAAAAACAATCACATGATAAAACCAGTGCATTATCTACTAACATACTGCATTTGAGTCATCTCAAACTACATTTCGCTCTTGAAGTAAACATGCTGTTCCTCTGGAAGTATGATACACAACAGTAGTAGTAGTTCCAGAACAAGGCAAGAGTCAAGTGGCAAAAAAAAAAAAAAAATTCAAAATCCAGTTGCCTGGTAACTAAAAATGCTTTCTAATTCACTGCCTTAATCTAAGCAGGGCTCTCTATACACAGTCTTCCTCTCTGGACCCTGAAACATTTGTGGTCACCTAGAGCTGTGATGCTGCTTTTTCATTCAAAGGGCAACTTTGAATCAGTCTAGTTCTGAACCACATCCCTGATTTCAGCACCTCATCCTGAAGTGAAAGTAATTGTTGGCACATTCAACCATTTTACGACAAGAGGGTACGGTTTGCTCGTTAAGTTTCTGAATTTGAAACATCTATTCTGCTGGAGACCTCCACAAGGATACGTCACCTCAGATTTCTCCAGCTGTGGCCATTGTTCGCACACAACAATAAGCAAAATTGCCAAATTCAGCCAATAGTATGCAGGGACCTCTTTTCATTACTGTGACTCCTAATTCATTGCAGAGACAGATGTATCTACCACTGTTCCACCTAGTAAACTGAACTCTTCCAGTTATATAATATTTGTTCCTAAGAATAGATAAGTTGCCTTTCCGTACCCATTTTCATGCAGTAAAAAGAAGGCATCACAGATGCAGAGAGCCAAGTCAGTGCATTCTGTAGGTACACTGAGATGACAGTGTCTTCACTGTAAACAGCATTCATGTCTGAGCCAGAGGAGAGATCCCACATCTGAAAGTAATTTGTAATATTCGACACTTATAACAGTTGACAAACATTCAATAACTCCAACTTGAAAACACAGATCTTTTGTTGTGAGATGTTTAACCTCTGCAATAAGATTGCCAAGAATCTAGAGATTAAATTTGTGGGAAATTGAAACTTTAAGTGATTTTGGATAGCTGACTCATCAGTGGACAATCTGCAGAAGCAGAAGCAGCTAAACCTTACACACATAATGTGTGTTTGATAGTGTATATGAGCACCTCCAAGTTCACTGCGGAACTTCTGAATGTTGCTTCATTTGCCTCCACATTCAAATCTACTCTTAGAATCAGGAATCCATTTAGAGTCGAAGCCTTGAGTAAACTGAAGTTCCCTGTGAAGGGAAAAGGCATAATTTTTGATCCCTGAACAAAGGCGCAAGAGAGTTTAGTCACTACCTCTCCTGCTATCTCATGTTTTTAAAAAAATAGCAAATCAAAACAAATACAAAATCTACAACTCGTCCTCAGAGTTGATGAGGATGGTCTTTTCGCCTTTCTTTCGGCGGGCCATAAAGTTGGTGGCTGCCCGAGTCAGGACCTGCCCGTTGTGTCTGGGCGTCACCTCGTCTTTGGTGGACTGTTGTGTGTACTGCTGGTACGCCGGGGAGAAGTTGTGGATGGCATCTTGTACAATGTCATTGGGATTCATAGTCTCCTTCAGCCCGCTGGAGATGCTCTGCATGGGGGCCACATTACCTACAGACAACAGAGGTGGGAGACAGTCAAGAGAGATCGAAAAATAATCAATGCTTGAAACCAGTTGATACACGAATGCTAAAGTAACCAAACTGTGGTCCAGGGACTTGTAACAATCTACGTACAATTCCTTGAACGTACAATACAGAAACAGGCCATTTGCCCCAACAGGCCTGTGCCCCAGACCAGCCTCCATCATTTTAACCTACTGGCACTATCTTCTGTTCCACCATTAATATATTTAGAAATTAATTCAAAGAAATTCCTTTGAAACAAAGACTTGCACTTACATAGCACTTTTCACATCTCTAAATTATTACAACTTTGAAGCACTTTTGAACAGCAGGCATTTTATTTTTTACAATTATTAATTGTCCAGGATCTGGTCATCACTAGCAAGGCCAAAACCAACCAAAACCAAAACCCTTTCAAATCAGCGACTTGTTGGGTCCATTTACCAGGAAATTGATGGTCAACCACAATTAGTGGGTATCAAGTTACACAGAGGTCAGATTGGGCAAGGATGTCAGATTTCCTCCACCCAAGAACAGTAGTGTTCAGAATTCGTTTTAGTAACATTGTGGTTGTTTTGTGCTCAACACTATTGATTTGTCAACTGGAATTGGAGTTCAAATCTCAGATAGACACAAAAATCTGGAGTAACTCAGCGGGAC
>NW_027602519.1:0-34000 GCF_053455715.1 Rhinoraja longicauda
GGGAGAATAAATCACAGCACCACAGAGTAAAACAAGGTGAGGGAACTGGGCTGGAGGGCTAGCATGGATCTAATGGGCTGAATGGTGTCATACCGAGAAAATATTAAACTTTAGACTTTAGAGATACAACATGGATACAGGCCCTTCGGCCCACCGAGTCTGCGCCAACCAGTGATCATCCCGCACACTAACTCTACCCCACAACACTAGGGACAAATTACAATTTTTCCTGAAGCCAATTAACCTACAAACCTGCACATCTTTAGGATATGGGAGGAAACCAGAGCACCCAGAGAAAACCCACGTGGTCACAGGGAGAACGTCCAAACTCTGTCCAGACAGCATATGTGGTCACGACCGAACCCGGGCCTCTGGAGCTGTAAGGCAGCAACTCTCCCGTTGCGTCACTGTGCGGCCCTTTCACTGTGTAAAGTTACCTTTCAGTGTCATGAGTAAATGGCAAGGATTTCCACCGGGAGGTTGATGGGCTTGAGTGGGAATAAATCACAGCATCACAGAGTAAAACAAGGTGAGGGAACCGAGCTGGAGGGATTGCGCCGCTGGGAGCAGGCATGAATCTAATGGGCTGAATAGTCTCACACCGAGTAAATATTCTGTGCAAGTAATCAGTTTGTACAGTCATGGTCTGTATGATCCAGCCAATCTCTGCAGGAAATGATTCTTTACCAAGTACAACCTGTTCTCAGGTGAAAGTTATGCACAAGTACATCTGATAAATGGCCTTGATTTTTGTTACATCTTATGATCTGTGTGCTGTAGCTTCTATGAATATAAAATGAAAGTTTGGAAACTGACTGTTTGTTGAAATCTAATGTTGTGTTGTTATGTATTGAGCAGTGAACTGCTTCTTTTTCTCACTTTCACCAATGAGCACTATAGTTTAGTTTATTGCCACGTGTACCGAGGTACAGTGAAAAGCTTTTGTTGCATGCTACCCAGTCAGTGGAAAAACTATTCATGATTACAATTGAGCTGTCCACAGTGTAGAAACATAGGGAATAGGTGCAGGAGGAGGCCATTTGGTCCTTCGAGCCAGCACCGCCATTTATTGTGATCATGGCTGATCACCCACAATCAGTAACCCGTGCCTGCCTTCTCCCCATATCCCCTGATTCCACGAGACCCTAGAGCTCTATCTAACTTAGATACAGGGTAAAGGGAATAACATTTAGTGCAAGATAAAGTCCAGTAAAATCTGATTAAAGACAGCCCAATGAGGTGGTGGGCGTATGGAACAAGCTGGCGGAGGAGGTAGTTGAGGCAGGTACTATCGCAATGTTTAAGAGACATTTGGCCAGGCATATGGATAGGATAGGTTTAGAGGGATATGGACAAAGCGCAGGCAGGTGGGACTAGTGCAGGTGGAACATGTTGGTTGGCGTGGGCGAGTTGGGCCAAAGGGCCTGTTTCCACACTCTATGACTCTATGATTGAGGATTCTAAAACTGGAGGGCACAGGCTTAAGGTGAAAAGGGAGAGGGACCTCAGGGGCAACCTTTTCACTCAGAGGGTAGTCCGTATCTGGAACGAACTGCCAGGGGAAGGTACAGAAGTGGGTACATTTATGACTTTGGGCATATATATGGATAGGAAGGGTTCAGAGGGACATGAGCCAAATGAAGGCAAAGGGGAGTAGCCCAGCATGCCAACTTAGTCAACATGGACAAGATGGACTGAAGGGCCTGTTTCCATGCTGTACAGCTCAATAACGCTATAACTGCTTGGCAGGCTAGTAAGCATTCTTTTTACATGAATATTTTAAACTCTAGCTGTAATTCCTTGTTAGCCAGCGTTTTACTGCACAGTGCTCTAAAATTAACATTTTCAGTAGTCCATTGCAGATATAAAAATTCCTTTATAATCACAAACATGGTGAATAGGCATAAGTTTAAAGAGAAGAAGCAGTTGAAATGAAAGTCGCTGCCTTGCAGTATAAAAGAGGGGATCATTACTATGCAAATACAGCGTGCTGAAAGGAGAGCGAGACTGAAAGGTCATTGTTGGGTAGCAACACACACACAGCGCTGAGGAATATGAAAACTAGAAAACAGGACAAATGAAAACTCAGCAAAACTGGAGAAAAGCTGAGAGTAAAGGTACACCTCCCCTCATTCCTGTTGGCACCGATTCTGGTTTAGGTTATTTTTCCTGGGATTGTTCATCGTGTGTTTCGACCACAAGACACTGAAAAAGGGTCTCGACCAGAAACGTCACCCATTCCTTCTCTCCAGAGATGCTGCCTGTCCCACTGAGTTACTCCAGCATTTTGTGTCTATCTTCAGCAGAATTATGCCATTCGGCCCATTGTGTCTGCTCCAGCATTCGCTCGTGGCTGATCTATCTATCCCTCTCAATCCCATCATCCTGCCTTCTCCCTGTGAACTTTGACACCCTTACGAATCAGGAATCTGTAAATCTCTGCTTTAAATATACTCAATAATTTGCCTCCACCGCCATCTGTGGCAATGAATTCCGTGTTGTTCCTTGTTTGTCCATTTGACCAACAGAGAGATGGGTAACATATTCCAGGTGAAACCCGACTGATTGGAGGGATTATCTTCTTAAAATTAAAAATAAAGAAATTTTGAGCAACAACATTAGTTTCATTTTTTATGCCTGCCTTTCTTTAATCGGCCTCCATTCTACACACTCTGGTAGATTATTTAGATTGCTCATTTAATGTTGGTAAGGTTGTCATTTCTGCTATTTCGAGAGTGAGCTCCAGTGGACAGTGCTAATTCATTGACACAATTCAACTTTCAGCCGAGGATAGGCACAAACGCTGAAGTAACTTAGTGGATCAGACAGTATATCTGGAGAAAAAGAATAGGTGACGTTTCAGGTCGAAACCCTTCTTCAGACTGAAAGTAGAGGAAAGGGGGGGGGGCAGGGGGGCTGCGAAATAAATTGTAGGCGAGAGAAGGCCAAAACAAATCAGGGCCGGCAACAGATGACCTCAGGAAGGCTGGAGCTCATAATGGCCCATTGTAGGCTGGGGAAGATATGAGAACATGAGGGATACAAGGATCTGACCAATGGAACAGGTAGTACGACTAGGGTGGGAGGGTGGTGGGGGGGGGGGGGGAGGAGGAGTTACTTCAACTTAGAGAAATCAACATTCATACCGCTGGGTTGTAAGCTGCCCAAGGAACTTTACAGAGATGCTGCCTGTCCCGCTGAGTTACTCCAGCATTTTGTGTCTGTCTTTGTCATCTATCCATGTTCTCCTGACCCGCAGAGTTACTCCAGCACTTTGTGTCTATTTCTGGTATAAACCAGCATCTGCAGTTCTTTGTTTCTACTATTCGTTAATGCCATTCCCAGCTGAATCTTCGCCTGGGGAACGCTGTGGAAATGTGTTTAAACTCTGAGAACGGACGGACGGACGTCAGGAGCTGGGGGCTCCCACAATAACCCGCCTGCCCCGTGTAACCCAGTGCAGTGTTTGTTAAACAAAGAGCAAGGCTTGGCTGCTTCCTGCATCTAGTCCTCTCCCACTTGACACCACAGCGGCCGTAACCCTCCTGCCTTGGCCAAATTTCCCAGCTGGGCTCCTTCACGTTTCAAATACTCTTCCCTCTGGGCGTCGAGATATGCCGATGATA
The DNA here is from genome assembly GCF_053455715.1 of Rhinoraja longicauda. Taxonomy (NCBI): domain Eukaryota; kingdom Metazoa; phylum Chordata; class Chondrichthyes; order Rajiformes; family Arhynchobatidae; genus Rhinoraja; species Rhinoraja longicauda. The sequence goes on from NW_027602519.1 coordinate 3,627, forward strand.
TATTTCACTGCAAACTCTGCCCTGCATCTGTGCCTCACTGGTCTCCGTGCTGGAGAGGCGGAGGTTGACTACCCGATCGCCACTGGCCACGGACCCGTACGAGGGGCAGATGGAGGTCCTTCCACTGGATGGGACACTTCTGCTTCCTACCACACAGACCACAGCTGGAAACAATCCACCCACTCCACCTCCAAACATTGTTTTTTCCATTTAGAGATACAGCATGGAAGCAGTCTAAGTATAGAGACAAGGAACAGAAGAGGCAAGAAAGGGCACAAAGTGCTGGAGTAACTCAGCAGGTCAGGCAGCATCCTTGTGTCCTTCCGAGGTATGACCCTCTGAGTTACCCCAGCATTCTGTGTCTTTCTTTGGCACCTTCTCCAGAGATGCTGCCTGACTCTCCAGCATTCTGTATCCTTCAGGCCCTTCAACACACAGAGTCCGAGCTGACCGTTCGCACTAGTTCTCTGTCACTCCACTCTCTCATCCGCTCCCTTAACGTTATAGGCAATTGACAGAGGGCCAATTAACCTGCAAACTTACACGTTTTTGGGATGTGGGAGAAAACCGGAGCACCTGGAGGAAACCCAGACAGACACTGGGAGAACGTGCAAACTCCACACAGACAGCACCCGAGGACAGGATCGAACCCGGGTCTCTGCCGCTGTGAGGCAGCAGCTCTACCCGTTGCGCCACTATGCCGCTCTTACAAATTTCCTCTATGGCCAAGTCTTAGGCTGCGGTCTAAGAAAGCTGCCACATCTCAGCGGACCCGGTGCGGGATGATTATATAACACTGCCTCACTGAAGCTGCCGTTGGTACTAAAGATAAAGGATGGGCGAGACCTGATAGAAGTGTATGAAATATGACAGGCATAGATAGGGTAGATATTTTTCCGAGGGTGGAAATGTCAAAGGCTTGAGGGCAGAGCTTTAAGGTCAAAGAGGGAAAGTTTCAAGGAGAAGTAAGAGCCTTTTGTTTATATGTATATGTGGAAAGCCACTGTCAGGGGAGGTGGTTAAGAGGCTTTTGGCTCAGCGTACCGAAATGCAGAGGTTGGAGGGGTATGGAGCACCTACATGCAGTGGAGATGAGTTTAACTTAGCATTATGTTCAGCACAGACATTGTGGGTCGAAGGGCCTGTTCCTGTGCTGTACCATACATACTGTTCAATGTTCTATCGAAGGAAGCTGTGTTGTTATTTTTCCTGTACTGGGAGATTGGCTCTGAAGCACAACCATTTAAACTTTAGACTTTACAGCACGGAAACAGGCTCACTGGCCCACTGAGTCCGTGCCACCCAACGATCACCCTGTACACTAGCACTCTCCTACACACGAGGGACAGTTTTACAACTTGCCAAAGCCAATTAACCCTACAAAGCATACGTCTTCCCAGTGTGGGAGGAAACTGGTGCACCTGGAGAAAACCCACGCGGTCACAGGGAGAACTTACAAACTCCGTACAGACAGCACCTGAAGACAGGATTGAACCTGGGTCTCTAGCGCTGCAAGGCAGTAACTCTACTGCTGCGCCACTGTGCTGCCCATTGTCTGTCTGTATTTCATCGGAGTGGTGAGTTGCTCACTGTGATCAGGTACGGACCTGCTGGAACCTTCTGGAACATCCCCCAGAACTTGTTCCCAAGTTCTCTTCGTGTACGGTCCACATTAGGTTTTCACTCATGATAGGTTCTTGTAAACCAACAATGTATTTACAACGTATTCATTGTATTTACTTTCTCCAGACACAGTCAAATGCTGTTGGAATAGGCCTGCACAGTGGTGCAGCGGTAGAGCTGCTGCCTTACAGCGCCTGAGGCCCAGGTTGGATCCAGACAACGGGCGCTGTCCGGACAGAGTTTGTGCGTTCTCCCCGTGACCTGAATGGGGGTTTATCCCACACTCCAAAGGCATACAGGTTTGTAGGTTAATTGGCTTGGTATAAAATGTAAAAGTGGCCCCAGTGTGTAGGATTGTGGAGATTGCAGGTCGGTGCGGGCTCGGTGGGCCAACGGGCTTTTTTCCGCGCTGTATCTTTAAATTTAAATTAAAAATAAACCAAATTCAATTTACCCCCGAGGTCCAGTCTCATCATCCATAGTTATCTTAAAACCGAAGGTAATATAATCACTGATCCCCAAATATATGCCCACTGAAACCTTAGTCACCCTGCCAGCCACACTCCCCAATGTTATGGCCCTATATCAGATTGGTCTATCTGGTGATAAACCAGCATCTGCAGTTCTTTATTTCTACATTTTGTTGGCTCCACTGCAAAATCTCCTTAAGGTATACCTACTGTTAAGGTATACCTACTGTTAAGGTATACCTACTGTTAAGAAGTTCTACTCCTCTCCCTGATGGGAATTCGGCATGAAGAAGCTCCCCAACCTGAAACATCGCTCATCCTCTTTCTCCAGAGATGCTGCCTGACCCGCTGAGTTACTCCAGCAATTTGTGTCTATCTTCAGACTATCTACATATTGTGCCAAGAAGCCCTCCTGTGTTTAATTGAGTTTAGTTCTCTTCCTTTTCAAAGCCTCACAGGTCCCTGACAGAAATAAATTCTTCCCAGTGAAATGACTCTCGGTACATCGTTGTATCCTGACATCTGCACTTTAGTCAGGAACTGCATTCAATCAAGCACATTCTGTTTATAAATCTATTTTCTTATGCAAGCAGCAACCAAGAGGAACACGACAATACGTCGCACTTATACTTGGATTGCCAAAGAGACTGAATCCAAATTCTCCCAAAGGTGGGAACATCACATTGATAGTTCCACCTTCAGGTCTGGGTAAGCCTGGAGAAAAGGTAGATTAAAACAGAGAGCTTCAGGCAGACTGTTCAATTCTACCCAAATCTTTTAAGCTGTCTGGGTTTAGAGCTCTCACTTCCTACACTCGATGCTGCCTTGAATGTGTATCGGATTAGCAACAGAATACTGTTGAGATGCGTACAGTGGCCCATTAATATAAGCAGCAGCAGTTTGCTGGAAGGACAGACATACACACACAACCTTTTAAATACATGACAGAGGATGATCTGAAATGAAACCAGAGCTAGGATTTGGAAAGTGTTAATGAAGGCACAGTGGTTTACACGGCAGCATCTTCTGCACTCATTTTCACACTTCCACCAGCCCAGAGATATTGGACAGGTCAAACCTACAAAAAAACTTAGAGTGGCAAATCATTTCTGTGCCAATGATTTATGCGTTAAATATCATTTAGAGCGAGTGAATGAAGTGCATTTTAAAAGGTTACATTTACATTATTATTCTGCTCTTAATATTGTAAATGCATTTCTGAATTGCTAAAAAGGAATCATTTATTTTCCAAAGGCTTTTCCCATTCTTTCCATACAATAGTGTAGTTGCTTAGCAGGTTTCTGAAAGAGGTTGGCGTGGACCTGTTTTGCATTTGAAATTCTGTCTGTTATCATTATTCATTTAAAAGTATAATAGTGCCATTTTATAGCCCTACAAACAGCTATTATCGTCAATTAAAATGTAAATAAATACAAGCTGGATGTCTAAAATAAACCTGTGAGGCACTTTGAATATTTTACTCAATTCAGGTGTTCAGAGAAAAAGTTCCAAATCCCTGGTGAATGTATTTCTTTGCAATGGTGGCCTAAATAAATGGTGCATTGAACAACATGTGTTTGAGCTCATCATCACATCCTGCCAAATATATTTGCTGGAATATTGGGTTTGACCCAAGGGAAAAATTACAAAGGTATACATATTCCAAGTGCAACAAACCAGACCATGGTTTTCAAGGTGAAAGGAAACACTGGATTGGGACATTTGTAAGAGTCCTTCACCAGTCTCAGAAACTCCTAAAACAATAGAGGGACCAATTGTTTGAGGAAATTGGATGGCACAGTGGTGCAGCGGTAGAGCTGCTGCCTTACAGCGCCAGGGACCTGGGGTTGATCCTGACTATGGGTGCAGATGCTGGTTTAAATCGAAGGTAGACACAAAATGGCTTGGATGAAGGGATTAAAAGTACCATTAGCAAATCTGCAGATGATACAAAGTTGGGTGGCAGTGTGAGCTGTGAGGAAGATGCTATGAGGTTGCAGGGTGACTTGGACAGGTTTTGTGAGTGGGCGGATGCATGGCAGATGCAGTTTAATGTGGATAAGTGTGAGGTTATCCACTTTGGTGGTAAGAATAAGAAGACAGATTATTATCTGAATGGTGTCAAGTTAGGAAACGAGATCTGGGTGTCCTAGTGCATCAGTCACTGAAAGGAAGCATGCAGGTGCAGCAGGCAGTGAAGAAAGCCAATGGAATGTTGGCCTTCATAACAAGAGGAGTTGAGTATAGGAGCAAAGAGGTCCTTCTGCAGTTGTACAGGGCCCTAGTGAGACCGCACCTGGAGTACTGTGTGCAGTTTTGGTCTCCAAATTTGAGGAAGGATATTCTTGCTATTGAGGGCATGCAGCATAGGTTTACTAGGTTAATTCCTGGAATGGCAGGACTGTCATATGTTGAAAGACTGGTGCGGCTAGGCTTGTATACACTTGAGTTTAGAAGGATGAGAGGGGATCTTATTGAAACATAAAAGATTATTAAGGGGTTGGACACGTCAGCTCGAAGGGGCTCGAAGGGCCGAATGGCCTACTCCTGCACCTATTGTCTATTGTCTATAAAATGCTGGAGTAACTTAGCGGGTCAGGCAGCATCTCGGGAGAGAAGGAACGGGTGACGTTTTGGGCCGAGACCCTTCTTCAGTCTGAAGAAGGATCTAGACCTGAAACGTCACCCATTCGTTCTCTCCCGAGATGCTGCCTGACCCGCTGAGTTATTCCAGCATTTTGTGCCTGTATGGAGTATATAGGTTCTCCGTGTGACCGCGTGGGTTTTCTCTGGGTGCTCCGGTTTCCTCCCACACTCCAAAGACGTGCTGGTTTGTAGGCTAATTGGCTTGGTAAAATTGTAAATTGTCCCTCGTGTGCGGAGGGTACTGTTAGTGTATGGGGATCGCTGGTCAGCGCGGACTCGAAGGGCCGAAGGGTCTGTTTCCTGCTGTATCTCTAAGAAGGTCAATGCAAATTTTTGCAGAGGAATGCATGCAGTGTGTGCCTTCCATTCTCAGCTGAAAGAACAAGAAGATTTTACCTCAGTGTGCCTCCGGACACAATGAATTCTGTGGCAATGCACCACTTCACACAGCAGCAAGCACAGAGAATCCCGTGATGATTCTTGACAAGCTTCCCATTGCTGCAGCCGTCAGGTGCGTGACACACCCACGGGTTGAGCTCAGCCCTGAGTTGAGGAGGAGGGGGTCACTGGCGACAACGGGACGAGGAGTAGGCCATTCGGCCCTTCGAGCCAGTACCACCATTCAATGTGATCATGGCTGATCATTCTCAATCAGTACCCCGTTCCTGTCTGCTCCCCATACCCCCTGACTCTGCTATCCTTAAGAGCTCTATCTAACTCTCTCTTTAATGCATTCAGAGAATTGGCCTCCACTGCTGAGGCAGTGAATTCCACAGATTCACAACTCTGACTGAAAAAGTTTTTCCTCATCTCCGTTCTAAATGGCCTACCCCTTATTCCTAAACTGTGGCCCCTGGTTCTGGACTCTCCCAACATTGGGAACATGTGTCCAACCCCTTAATAATCTTCATCTTATATGTTTCGAGGGAAGAATCATTCTAGCCCATGACAGAATACACATGACACGAAGCGGCACAGTGGCGCGGCGGGTAGAGCTGCTGTCTCACAGTTCCAGGGACCCGTGTTAAACCCTGACCTTGGGTGCTCTCTGTGTGGAGTTTGCACGTTCTCCTGTGTCCACATGGATTACTTCCGGGTGCTCTGGTTTCCTCCCACATCCAAAAGCCGTGCAGGTTTGCAGGATAGTTGGCCCTCAGTAAATTGCCCCGAGTGTGCAGGGAGTGGCTGCAATAGTGGGAAAACGTAGAATGAGTGTGAACGGGCGATCGCTGCTCAGCCAGGACTCGGTGGGTTGAAGGGACTGTTTCCATGCTGCATCTCTAAACTAAACTAAAAGGCATACGAGCACTTTAACCTCAAAGTTTTTGGAGTTTAGTGTTGTAGGAATTCAACAGGTCAGGCAGCATCTGTGGAGAGAATGAATAGACGATGTTTCAGGTCGGGACCCTTCTTCAAACTGATTAGTCGACTGACTGAAACAACATCTGTACATTCCCTCCACAGATGCTGCCTGACCCGCTGAGCTCCTCCAGCACTTTGTTTCCTGCTCACGATTCTGGCATCTGCAGTTCCTTGTTTTTCCAGTTTGAAGTTTAGTCACTGATTTTGGTTGGGGATCAAAGTTTTTTCAAAGAATTAATTTTAGTAACATTTAAACCAAAAACTAGAAAAGAAAATAATTAATAATAACATTTGTCTGTTATACCGTAAATGATTGGCAACATAGACTTACCGAGATAGCCCATCAAGTACTTGACACCACCAGCAAGCTACGCTGGCATGTGTAGGAAGGAACTGCACATGCTGGTTTAACTAAAGACGGACACAAAATGCTGGAGTAACTCAGCGGGACAGGCAGCATCTCTGGAGAGAAGGAATGGGTGACGTTTTGTGTCAAGATCATTCAGAAGGAATGGATCACTTTGCTGTAAGGGCTTAAAATTCAATATGCAGTAGGGTTAGCTCGAATGCTGAATACTAGCTCCATCTTTCTACCAATGTAGATTGGTGATTTATGAAATCTGAAGAAGGATCTTGACCCGAAACGTCACCTAGTCCTTTTCACCAGAGATGTTGCCTGACATGCTGAGTTACTCCAGCACTTTGCGTCTACCTTCTTATTTATTTTTGTACAGGGTCACCCAGATCTGTCTAACTTGCATTCAATATTCTCGCACCATTGACATAACATTCTGCTTTCTTCCTCCTCTGAGCAGCGTGGTTGGCCACACAATGTCTCTGCACTGCCCTCCATTGATCTTATTAGACACGCATGGCCACAAGAGGCCGAATGGCCTCATTCTGCAACATTAATTTTCGACGACTGAATCTTCACTTGGTTTCTAAAAAGGGGAAAACTGAATCCTCCTGGTCTTGGAAATATAACTGAACTATCTGACTAACGTAACTTTCCAACTTACTAGAGTAACTCAGCGGGATCGACCCAAAACGTCACCCATTCCTTCTCTCCACAGATGCTGCCTGTCCCGATGAGTTACTCCAGCATATTGTGTCTGTCTTTGCTGGCAATTGCTCGGTATGTTGGAATTTGCATTGATTTTTAAATAATTCATGGGCACTGGTGATCGATGGTTGCAGCCTGTGTAAGAAAATAACTGCAGATGCTGGTACAAATCGAAGGTATTTATTTCACAAAATGCTGGAGTAACTCAGCAGGTCAGGCAGCATCTCAGGAGAGAAGGAATGGGTGACGTTTCGGGTTGAGACCCTTCTTCATTCTTCATTCTTCTCTCCTGAGATGCTGCCTGACCTGCTGAGTTACTCCAGCATTTTGTGAAATAAATACCTTTGATGGTTGCAGCCTGAGCCATCCGCACACACTTGTAACATGTCGTTCTGCTGAACCGAACAACCTCTGGAATATATTGATCCAAATATTATTTTGCAAGATAATTATTGAATTATATTTTTCTTGCCTGTGTAAACTGGACATGTAACCTACAGACTTCTGCCTTTGCACAAATACAGTTATCTAGTACCACGGTTATTAATTTAGTATTTTTGAATTGTTATACATTTATCTGTGTGTCATTACATTTATAGGCCTGTTAAGCCCCTGCAAGTACAAAACAATCATAATTCCATTGTCAGTACAAATTTCCCTTGATTAATTTCAGAAGTGAAGATCAATATTCCTGCAAATAACATATTTTTAAAAATAAGGTATGGTGATCCACCCCCATCTCAACATGGTTAAACATCCCAACCGACTCTTTTTCAGAAAGCTGCTGCTTTGGAAAGAGTCTCAATATAACATCCTCTAAACTGGGCACGTGTCTCAGTATATCATTAAGCTTCGATAGATGTTGACGAGTTTATCTCCTGTTCTTATAGCATCTTAAATATGTCATCCTGGTATAACATGTCACTGGAAGCCACTGCAGGGCGCCCTGTAGCACCTGTCACTGTAGATGCCAGACATCTTCTCACAATAACAGGGATGCAATTTTGCCTCAGCAACAAGCCAGAAAGGATGATATCTGAAGATTAATATTTCGGTACAACTCAGCTCCTCACGACTCCAAAGGCTTTTTATGCTTCAAATGCCATAATTTCGTAAGCCAGTCAACATTTGATTTAATATAAAAATCACTCATGCCGACTCCCACACCTGGTAGATTTGCCACAAATATTATTTGTCCATTTCCGCTCGTGACTTTTCCTAAAACAGTTCCGATTTCCCATGATTTGCAATTCACATCAGCTCCCTGCTCCGTCCCTATACCTGACTGCAGAGCCCCCTGGAATACACTAAGATAACGAACATAGCATTTACATGGGATAGTCTCGGACACCAGGCCACCCCCGAGCTCGGCAGTAATTCATTCTCCATGGGTTATTTAAAATAAAAAAAGTTAATCTAAAGCCAAATCTGAACACTTGACATATGAAAACAGAAAGTGATCTGCCTACCCACACCAATAAGGAGACTGTACAATTTGCTTGGAAGAGCTTTAAAGAAAATTAGCATCCAAAAATCTTTCGGAGTTTGCACGGGAACACACACAACATAAAATTATTTTCCAGGAAATAATGGGACTCCAAGGGGATTTACATTTATGGATTAAATGTCAAGAGTGAAAAGCAGCATCTCAATTCATAACGAGACATGCACAGAGGAGGCAGAATCCGACTCTCGCCATAACCTGATATTTTGTTTGTTGTGTGTTAAAAATCTAGACAGTAGTTATTAATGATTCCTGAAATATCACACAGGCTTTTCGGAATCACAAATTACCAACTATTGTTGATCCCACCTTGCAAAACTAAAGATTAATTAAAAGCCAGCTCTGTTAGCTTGCCAATTTTAACCCTCAAAACAATACTGAAGCATCTCCCATTAAACTGCAGGTAATGGGGCAACATTTCATTTAACAGAGGCACACAGATTATGAGGTATTGGTTTCCTCTGCAGAAAGCAAAGGCCGGTTGCAGCCATCGCCTCCATGCGTAAACCACCAGCCCTCTCTTCGCCAGGCCCATCTTCAAGCTTCCTGCCCTGGGGTGCCTCCTGCAGCCGACCTTGAGGGCGAGGAAGGTAAGAACCCCCCCCCCCCCAGCTCTTCTTACCGTCCCTTGTCCAGCATCTGTCGCTGTTCCACGGTGCTGGAGGAACTCAGCGGCTCAGGCAGCATCTGTGGAGGAAATGGACAGATGATGTTTCTGGTCGGGACCCTTCCTCAGTCTGATGGAGTAGAGGGGTGAAAGTGAGCAGAGAGGGACTGGGCAAGAGCTGACAAGTGCTGGGTGTATTCAGGTGAGGAGAGGTTGTGTTGTAGTCCCAGACTTGCTTACCACCCTCACCTATCTCTCCCCCACTCATCTGTCTATTCCCCCTACAGATGCCAGCTTACCCACTGAGTTCCTCCAGCTTTGTGGGTTTTTTTTCCCTTAAGATTTTAGCATCTGCAGTCTCAGTCCCCATTGTTTACTTCTGCCCTTTTTTACTTTCTGAAATGCCAACCTATTAGCTCTTGGTCAATTGTGTGTGTGTGGGGGGAAATCAACCTGCTAACTTGCCCTTTAGTGCCAGTGAACCTGCAAAGCAAATGTTGTAGAATCAGAGCAGTCTTTTGCTTTTGAATCGTTGCTATCAGATACATTAATCTGACTGTGAAATGTTCACATGAATTTATCCCAATTTTGGCGAAAATCTGGAGCTGAATTATATTAATCTTCCACATTCAGCAGTTAAACCCATTTGCACTTCATTATCACTTTAACTTTCTGGTAATAAGCACAAGTATCGGGATGGAATGCTCTGCTTTGTCAAAAGCTGCTACCTTATTAAAGTGCCAGCATACTTCACAAAGATTGTGCACTCTATTCCAAAGCACCATATGACTGCATATTATTAGGCAAGATTTTTTTTGCAGGAGTGTCTTCCACATTTAAAACATTGCACTTGAACATTTAAGGTGGGGGGGGGGGAGATTTAATTGGAATCTGAGGGGTAACTTATTCACACCAAGGGTGAGGGGGTGCATGGAACGAACTGTCAGAGGAGGTAGTTGAGGCTGGTACAATCGCAACGTTTCAGAAACATTTAGACAGGTACATGGATAGGACAGGTTTAGAGGGATTATGGGCCAAACGCAGATAGGTAGGACTAACGTAGATGGTACATGTTGGCCGGTGTGGGCAAGTTGGGTCGAAGGGACTGCTTCCACACTGCATGACTCTATGATGCTGGTTGGTAAATGCCTCGAGCACAGAGATGGAGGAGGCGTTATATTGTACCAGACAACTGGGGTTCGGTACAGTGGTGCAGTGGTAGACTTGCTGCCTGACAGTGCCAGAGACCCGTGTTCGACCCACCACTCTCTGTGTGAAAAAGTTGCCCCCCTCAGGCTCCTCTTAAATCTTTCCCCTCTCACCTTAAACCTACGTCGTCTGGTCCTTGATTCCCCCACTCTGGATAAAAGACTTTGTGTATTCACCCAATCTATTCCTCTCATGATCTTACACACCTCGATAAGATGACCCTTCATCTTCCTGCACTCCAAGGGATTATGTACTAGCCTGTTCAACCTCCTCTTATAACTCAGGCCCTCTAGTCCTAGCAAAAAAATGAAATAAAATAAGCATAAAAAGCAGATTCCAGGGAATGAAATGGAATCTGTTGAAGGGTTCCGTCTTGACGTTACTTATTCCTTCTCTCCAGAGATGCTGCCTGATTCGCTGAGTTACTCCAGCATTTTGAGTCTATCTTCAGTCTAACCCAGCATCCACAGTTGCTTCCTACAGAATGAAATGGAATCTGTATTTTTCCCTCACACTCAATCTTTTTAAAAAGTTGTTCCCTGATTGATTGTCTTTGCTTCTCTTATTCCTCTCAACCTGATTTTCCAGTCGTGCTGAGTGCAGATGCCAGAGAGAAGGTTATTCTGTCAGGAGGAGAGCTCTCGACAGCCGTCAAATGCCAATAATCTGATTCACCAGCTTCTGTCAGAATGTAAAGCTTGAAGAGTCATCCATCAATACTCAAACCGTTACCATCTCACGTTGTAGCAAGATCACCCCATCCATCAACCACAATATCATCCTCATTCTTCAGTCTGAAGAAGAGTCCTGACCTGAAATGTCGCTCGTCCCCACCTTCCACAGATGCTGCCTGTGCCACCGAGTTCCTCCAGCACTGTGCGTCAGTGACGGATGCTGGATAAGGAACGGTAGGAAGAACCGGGGGGGACGACGACTTGCCTTCTGCACCTGCAAGGTCAGCCGTGTGAGGCGCTCTGTGGCATGAAGGTTGAATGAAGATGGCCGGGCGAAGAGACGGACGAGCAGATGGAGGTGGCGGCAGCAACTGGGACTTTGGAAATGGCACCAAAACCTGTCGTCTCTTGCATATGCACTCAGTGGGCTGTTTTGATGCATTTTGTACCAAAGAGGGGATTGTACTTATGTATGGCAATAATCTTAGGGCGTTGGGCCCATATCCCGCTTAACACTGTTCTACCCATGTACCTGTCCAAATGCTTCTTAAACATTGCGATAGTCCCTGCCTCAACTACCTCTGTATTCAAAAAAATAATCTTACTCAACCTTGGTACATGGGATAATAAAGTAACACCTGTTCCTTTTCTGCAGAGATACTGCCTGACCAGCTGAGTTGCTCCAGCACTTTGAGTCTATCTTCAGTATAAAGCAGCACTTGCAGTTCCTTCCTGCACATAGAGTAAGTTCAAGTCTCTGTATCGCATTCTATTGAGATATACAGCCTTATAATTGTCCCCAGGTTTCTGCTACAGTTCACCTATGCCGACACAGCCAGACTTGAAACATTGTCTGTCCATTCCCTCCACAGTTGCTGCCTGACCTGCTGAGTTACTCCAGCATTTTGTGTTTTGCTGAAGATTCCAGCAGCTGCCATTTCTTCCCATTCCAGGCTTCAAAGCCTGACCCCAACATCCACCAAAGCAAACCTTGAGGTGCCAGAATACTTCGCTGGAGTCGTTAATGCCAGTTACAACAATGTCTCTGACAGTGAAAATAATGACACGGTGGTGATCGATCCCAATGTTATCAATACAATGTTACTTACACAAATATCACTGGTCGCAGTCTATCTACATGTACACTTCATGCTGCCTCGGCAAGGCCACCAGCATAATCAAGGACCAGTCTCACCCTCTCTTCTCCTCTACTTGATTGTAATCAATGTGTAGTCTTTCTGCTGACTGGACAGCATGCAACAAAACAGCTTTTCACCGTACCGAGAGTAGATGGGGCACCTTGGTTGCCATGGGCGAGTTTGGGCCAAAGGGCCTGTTTCTGTGCTGTATGACTATGACTCTAATTTTGCGGTGCAATTTACCTTAGCCTTTGCAAACATTGCTCATGTTTTGTGATAAACCTCCCTGATCGGTTCGACTGTTTGACAATACTCTAATAAAGCTCAGCAGAGATGCATTACAACTGTTCTATTATAAAGAAAACCGTGTGTGTGAAGATTTCAATGCAGGATTTAACTAACATAGGTACTACCCAGTTGAGATTCTGGGAAGAACCACGATGGGATTGTAAAACAGCAAGCTTCACAGACATTAGAGCTGAAATGTGGTCTTCTCCTGAGCATCAAACAAAGCAAATGAGGAGAATCACTCAACAGGAAACCTTCATTTTCTAACAAAGATGGATCTGATTCAACTTTTTACTAATTTCAGAAATATGCCCTCTAACACATTAAGATATATCAAACACATATCTCCCCGCATTAACTTTGCAGAATCAATCGTTTTCAATGTTCTTTGGCCAAATACAGCTGTGAAAATCACTCCTGTCATTGATCTGCATCTAATCATGCAAATGGTAGACACAAGGAACTGCGGGTGCTGGAATCTGGAGCAAAAAGGACAAAGTGCTGGAGGAACTAAGCGGGTCAGGCAGCATCTAAGGAGGACATGGATTGGTGACATTTCAGGTCAGAACCCTTCTTCAGGCTCTGTCTGAAGTTCCCCCAGAACTTAGTGTTTTTGACCCATGAAAGTAGCATTGATTGGCCTGATTGAACCGAATTAGCCAATTCACATTAGTTGGAATTATTGGACCAGTGAAATTATTTAGACAGGATAACTGCAAAATGGTATTACTTTAAGACTAACACTGGCAAAATGGAGACACTAGGAACTACAGATACTGTAAACTTGAGCACAATATAAAGTGCTTGAAGAACTCAGCAGGTCAAGCAGTCAGTGGTGCAAAAGCACAGTAACAGCCTAGAGACAAGGAACTGCAGATGCTGGCTTACAAAAAAAAAAAGCAAAATACTGTTGTAACTCAGCAGGTCAGGCAGCATAGAATAAGGATAGGTGATGTTTTTGGTCAGGATGGTATGAAGAATGGACCCAACCCGAAACATCACGTAGCCATGTTCTCCAGGGATGCTGCCTGACCCGCTGAATTACTCCAGCAATGTATTTTCTGATTGAACACCAGGTGGTGCTTCGATGGTAGCCTCGCCTACAGTCTGTCTGTCCTTTTTTGTTATTTGTTGTGAGTTTTAAAAGTATGTGTTAATGTTCTCTGGTTTGTTTTATGTGTGGGGGGGGGGGGGGGGGAGTCTGGGGAACCTTTTCTTCCAATCTCTTACCTTGCCAGAGATGTAATTGTTTTCCGGATCGTATCTCCGGCCTAACATTGTGGAACTGGAGGTCTTGCTCGGGACTGATTTTGAGCCTAACCGCAGGGCGTGGACTTACTATCGGAGCCGATTCCTTATCTGGATCGATGCTCCAACCGCGGCCTGTGGACTTTTAACATCAAGGAGCTTGCAGTCTCGGGTTGAGACTGACGTTTGGAAGCTCCAAAAGCTGCACGATGTTCGACTAGTCCCGACCCGGGGTCAGATCCTTTGGTGTGGGGCAGCTGAGAACCCCCCCCCTCCCCCATGCAGCAGCTTGATCACCCCGACGAGGAAGCCCCCCTCCCCCATGCAGCAGCAAGATCGTCCCGTTAACGGAAGGTTAGAGGCCCCCGACCACTGGAGGACAAAGAAGTGAGAGATTGAAAAAAAAATTCGCCTTCCATCACAGTGAGGAATGCGGAGGAGTCACTGTGGTGGATGTTCATGTTAAAATGTATTTTGTGTGTTCTGTTGCTTTTTATTGGTATGACTGTATGGCAAATGACATTCCTCGTACATTGCAAAACATACTTGGCTAATAAAGTATGATATGATGATGATGATGATTGACATCCATTTATAAGTCCAACTGCACAAGGTCAGTAGGACAGTTAATTGTTTTCACACAGGAGAGCAGCAGGAACTCAATTGTTCCCACAGCAAGCATTGATTATGTTTAGCTCCTTCAAACATGCTCTAGTCTGTTGCCAATAGTTGTCCCAACCCAACCCCTCTGTCACACGCATTCATTTCTCTCCCCCCCCCCCCCCCCCCCCCATAGAAAATCCTGAAGATAAATCTTTAACAAAACATTCCAATTATGGAATGAGCTGCCCAAGGCAGCTATAGAAACAGATTGAATTGTGATTTTTATGAAATTCAGACAGATAAATGGATGGAAGACTTTGTAAGACTATGGGCCAAATGCAAACAAATGGACACCATTTATGTTATTTGATGATGTGCTTGCTAAGTGCCTTGGGACGTATTTCTCACATTAAATACATGTTGTTACTCTGCAAGTGCATTGTTCTGTGAAAAATTCCTCCACTGAAAAGTTAAAAGAAATAATTGCATATAACACCTCTTCACAGCTTGAGAATTTTCCGCGTAGTCACAAGGGTAATTTAAGGAACATTGGAACAAAATTGCAAGGACACCAAATGGTGTAGACTGGAGAGTAAATGTGCACCAAGAGATCCCCTTGCTTTTCAGCAAAAGAGCGTCAGTAGATTTTCATGTCTGAATGAGTACATGAAAGCCTCAATTTAACACCTCAACAAACACACTACCTCTGATGGTGCACCATGGCCTTAGTTGTGCTCTGAGCCAATCTGGATTATTGTAGTCACATCAAGTGTCCTTTAAGGGTCGAGATCCTTTTTCAGACATCTCGACCTGAAACATCACCCGTTCCTTGTTTCCAGAGATGCTGCCTGTCCCGCTGAGTTACTCCATCATTTTGTGTCTATCTTTGGGTTAAACCAGCATCTGCAGTTACTTCCTACACGCTCGGTGTCCTTTAGACTGTATTAGTTTCTTGTATTTTGCCAGCTGAAGTGCGTCCGTTCACATATTGTCGTGACTAGGGAACCACACCTGGTCAACTGCAGATCCACACTACTGGTGTCAAAATGCAGTGGTCTTTCCCTTCCCTCATCGACAGCATCACTGCAGAATACAAGGGAAGAAAATCCACAAACCACTTTCAACAGGAATAAAGCTACTTTGTAAATAAATAACAGCAAGTGGAATGAAAATACCTACCTTCAAATTTTTTTTATTGGCTTACTGAAACCTACAAAACAGCAATGTTAAAGAGTTACAGGCTGCTGGCATTTGAGGAGAATAAGATCTTTTGTTTGGAGACTGATTTTTCTTGTAAGATGCACTTGGTGATTCGGTCGAGTTATGTTTAAATACAAAAACAATATCCAGTCTTATCGAACAATGCCCATATGTGAAACAAAAGTGGAATAACCACTTAGAATCAGAAAGAAGCAGAGACTGAACAAATGTTTTAGGATGTATGCGGATGATATTTATATACAACCTATTTTTTTTTCCATTTTAAAAACAATAGATTTCATTTTTGTTCAGTCTTGTCTTGAAAGTGCAACATAACTGTGCTAACACTAGATGGCAATGAGATAGTAAAACTATTATTGCCACTAGACAGGATCTTTCTGGCATATATAACTGTTGAGATTTAACAAAGCAGAAGTACAATGGTATAATTAACCTCCCATTCAAAAAAAATTGCTTAAACACCGAAGCACTTCACTAAATCTCAGGTAATTTGTGCATTTTAGGTCATGTCATTTGATTTTCAATTTCACAGAATACGCCAATGCATTTAATAGTCACAGTATACGCTTTAAAACGATTTGTCAGAAGCAATTATATGGTACCCTGTACAAATAAACAACGTGCTTACAAAATAATGTCCTCTTTCTGTGAACTCCAGAGTAACGTCACAGTTTATATTTGTGAATTCAGACACTTAAATCTTAAGTTCATGAAAAATTGCATTCCTTTAAAAAAATATTTAAAAATTGCAGCATGTCCTGGCTTAATATAATAAAGTCCAACTTTACTCTGAGTACATGAAAAAGGATGAAGTGTTTTTATATTAACAAGCACCGACTCCTCAGCTAACATTCTTATCCCTGCACCCACCACTGGATTTTGCTAGATTCAAGCAGGCTTCATTCCTTGAATCAGCAATCCTGAAAGAACAAACTGTGGGATCATGCTGATTTAGCAAAATCAAAAAAAACCTCAAACTGTTTTAACCTCACCAGGAGCATTACTTTGTACCTGTACACTTCCTAATTAAAATGAAGCAGTTTTTCTTTCTCAATGATATACAATCTTGAATTTTAAACTTTTAGATGCAAAAATGCACCAGAGTAGTCATTTTAATGATGCATTTCTACACACCACAGCAAACCATGTGTTTAAATTTAACAGTCCTAATAATGTTATGTTATCAACAATTCTACCTATTTTTTCTCATTAGGAAAGATTGAGAGAAGAATGCTCTCGATTTATGGATCAATAATTTGTGTACATTGACTTACTTACTGCAAGTAAACATTTTTTTTCTTGGACATGACAATAAAACCCTAGTGACTTGCAAGGAATGGATTCTACTCCATGAAGACACTCACAGAAAAGGGGGGTAACACAGAACATATCAGAATTGGAAAGAAAATCATCTCTCCTTATCATGGCTGTACATAATCACACACCAAATACTACAAGTGAAAATTTAAAAAGATTCACACAAATCAACTGTGATGCAAACCTGGAGGCCAGCTTTTTTAGATCTCATTAACTAAATTCCATACAAATATTTGACAGACTACAGAGATTGTTTCTTGTATCAATTAAAAAAATCCCTGCAAAAAGAATCATCTTGGTAACATTAGCAGTTTATTATCAGAATAATGATGGCAGCTTTTAAATTGAAAAGTCCATGGTAATAAAATGCATGAATTGGTAATAAAATCTAGTTGGGCCTTTCAAAGTGACTAATAGTTACTGTATTAGATGGAAAATTATCTATTCGTATCTATAACAGGACTCGATGTAAACACCCATCTTGTATTAATAGCCATGCCACTTCTTCTAGCCGTTTAATAAGCCATATTTATGTGATCAACAATTACAATCAGATTACGAGTTAGCAGGTATTTCTTGCAACTCACATTAGGCCGGGTTTTGGAACGATGTTCAGGCTAAATACAACAATTTGGAGACAAGGTGAACATCATTATGGAAGTGGGGAAACATCACCTGGCATTAATATAATTCCAGGTATGAGGCCAGGGTTCATGCACAGAAATACTCACTTAAAGAAAAATCTACTGTTAAATGATATCAAAGATGTCAATTACTTTCAAGAGTGGTTGTAATAGAATGACAATGGTCATACAGCACAGAAACAGGCCCTTCGGCCCAACATGTCCATGCTGATCAAGATGATCCATGCTGACCAGTCATAGAGCACAGAAAAAGGCTCTTTGGCCCTTGCCCAGGCCAACAAGATGCCCCATCCAAGTTCGTCCCATTTGCCCATGTTTGGCCCATAGCCCTCTAAACCTTTCCTATCTATTTATTTGTCCAAGTATCTTTTAAATGTTGTTTATAGTACCTGCCTCAACTACCTCCCCTGGCTGCTCATTGCATCTACCCACCACCCTCTGAGTGTAAAAGCTGCCCGTCAGGTTGCTATTAAATCTTTCCCCTCTCACTTTGAACCTATGCCCTCTGGTTCCTGACTCCCCTACCCTGTGGGAAAAAAAACTGTGCATTCACCCTATCAATTCCTCACATGATTTCATACATCTTTACAAGATCCCTCTTTAGTCTCCTGCACTCCACCAGAGCAATTCCCAGAAAATAAACTAATCCAGGCCAATTATCTGTAAATTTATTATGGACAGGCAGCATATTCATTTTCCATTTAAAAAAGCAAAATCCATCCTCAAATCTAACTTGTGGATTTGTAATAAAGTGATACCATTTCCAGTTGACAGATTATACAAGCTCTTTAGCAAAAGATGTATTTTTCTTGTTCATGTATTGGAAAGCCATAACAATTTCTGCAGTGGAATCTTTAATGGCATATTCTTTATCAACATGCATTTAACGACAATCAGGTACAAGCACTTTAACATTTCTGGAAAACATAAGGCACATTATAACATACTCTGGTTTGCCCTACAAAAATTCTTGCCCAAGAATATTCAAATCTAGAAACAATTTGAACCTGGCTCTATTAACAATATCATTCATATTGAAAAACAGAACAGACTCAATTTAAAATGTATTTTTTTCCCCAAAAGTGGCATATAATTTGCAAAAATTACATTTGTAAATCCAAACCTTAACTCGCACAAGAAGTCCACATCAGCACAGTATTTTAGCAGAGAGTTTGAGATGGATGTTTTATGACAAACTGTGTCTATTAAACTGGTACATAAACTACAGAGGAAGAAGAATTTCACCTATTTTTAAAATCAAACTCAGTACCAGATTATACTGTTTGCATATCATCTCATACTATCCATCACAAAAGCTTCCTTTGGGCTGGAAATGATCAACAAAAACTAAATTGTTTTGCTTCAAAACATGGAACATCAATTTCAGCTACTCCATGTAAATGTCTTAGAAAAAGAATTAACCGTTGTAAACTAGTCATTTGTTCCATTCAATACCCGACTCTTCAAATTAATCACAAGATTATTTATTAATTAGAGAACTTAGTTTTTTGTCCAAAACCTGGGGGAAAAATTGCAACCAATTTTAAAATGGGGCTGAAAATCCCAAGTTAATTTATTCATCACTACTCATTAGTTATGTCTGATGGCACTTTTGGATGGCCATTAATTGTAATTTAAATCAGTATATATATTAAACCACATTCCACATATAGTAACACCTTTATAGGCAAAATAATTTTAAAGTACTGAAGGAAATGTGTAGTAGTTATTTAATTTCTCAAGGAACATTTTTTCTGTCATATCCTCTCAAATTCTCCAATGCTTTTTTTTTTGCCTTGTGTCCTAAAAGAGGCAAGTGTTTCAAGTAGTGTTCCACACGTTCTATTCAATTTAACAATTTTGGCTAAGCAGCTAACTTTTATCAGCGAGTTCAGACCATATCTTCAGCTGGGATTATTGCAATTGTGGACATGGATTGCAATCTAGAGCAGAACCCTTAAGTTATTTTCTCTTCCTAATTCAAAGAAACTACAGACAGTTGTATCATCCCTGCAATTTAACAACTGAGATTCAGGCACTTTTGGTCTGCACAATTAAGCATCATGCCTTATAAGAATGAGAAACAAAGAACTGCAGATGCCGGTTAATACATATAAGGACATAATGTGGTGGAGTAACTCAGCAAGTCAGGCAGCGACTCTGGAAAATGTGCATAGGTGACATTTCTGGTCAACCTGAAACATTGCCTATCCATGTTCTCCAGAGATGTTGCCTGACCCACTGAGTTACTCCAGCACGTTGTATCCTTCTGTATACCTTATAAAAAGTTGGTGCAATGGGTTTCCAAGAAAGCCTTGCTAACTGACAAATGTCACTCTTTAAGCTATAAGATGTTGTGCATTCTCAAAATAAATCCGACAGATTTTGTCTATGACTGTGACACGGTACTGTTCTTCATTGATTGTCTTATTCAATGAAATTTTTCACATTCACTTGGTACCATATTAATAAATTAATTTACTAAAATGTCTAACCCTGTAGGATTTCTCCAAGTATAAATTGAAAGCTTTGTTAAAATAGATGTTTAAAATTCAAATGATTAGGGTGCAGTGAAACTATAACCCTTTTTTAAAATGTGAAAAATAATATGATGAGAGACCACTCATCACAAGAGGCAAGTTGAATTCCCCCTTCTCTTCTCAGTTACAAATCTCAACTGGATTTCTCTGAGACGAACAAAAAGGGATATCATTGCCCAGCCATTCTTGTGCACCTGGTGGCAAAATGGTGTATTGAGCTTCAGTGGTAGAGTGTGATAAGCAGGTTAACTGGTCTTGTATACAGGATCTGGCAAATCAGAAGAAGACAAAATAGGCTCAATCACAACAAAGGCGGCCAAACCAAGGTATCAATTAATACGATTTTCTGCAAACCTTTGAGTTCCTCGCATAGCTGTAACTGAATAATATTTGTTCTTATTGGTAGTTTAACATCAATGGGCGAATCGCATTATTGAATTAATCTGCAGGTTTTCTTTAATAAAACTAAAAAAACGAAGGCACTTTTTAAAAACCATAAATGTCAATGAACATTTAATAATGTTTTGGTTAGCATTTATGTGACTTACAAGGAACACTGAAGCAATTGAGAATTTGGTCCATCCAAACCAAATGTTGATTTGCATAACATACCAAAACTTGCTGCAAATTCATACAATGCCACCATGCATCTAAGGGTCACAGAAAATATCGCAAAGGCTGCCGCATGTGGTAAATGCTATAAATAAGAGCAGGAGTTTATCTAACAAGGCACAATAAAGCCTGGTCCACAGGCCTACAGAAAACAGGTTTGCTTGTGATTGTAAGATAAATCTGTAGGCACACCAATTTTATTTTCAAAATATCAAGTGTGGATATGGAAACAGTGCACAAATTAAAACACTGACGGCACTGAGAGGATGTAATCATTAAAATAAATGCAGTTCAGCAAACAGAACCATGTCATTAAGAATTCATATGGGCCTGTATAACTTTCATTCCATTGAACTACTGAATTCTGTACAACTATCCTTAGACGTAGAATAGTAGACTAATGATAGAATACAGAAACAGTGAAATGTTATGTTCATATCTTGTGCTTTTCCATCTTCACAGTGCATAATTTGCTTTAGCTTCCTGAAGAAAGTGCATGCATACGCTTTGCAACCTCATAAACATAGGCAATATCTGGTCTCTTCTCTGGATCCGGGTTAATGCAGATATTTACTAATTGGCGAAGCTAGAAAATAAAACAGTTCATTAAGTAAATGGGAAAAGAACCATTCTAAAGAACAAAGATTATAAAATGGCTTAGCAATGTAATGTGTATTCTTAGGGCAGAGGTTCATTTCCTCAGTCTGAAAGAAACATAAATCACAGTCTACATATTGTGAGTGCGTTATGATGTCTTTTCAAGAGTGAAATGCAGTTCCCAATCAAAAACTACTCAAATGTATTACGTGTTTATAGTTAACAGACCCATCTGGAAAAGGTAAACTAAATCTCAGAGATAGCAAACTTGATTAACCTTGTTTCGTGATACTCAGTGATGCTTTATCACCAGAACAGGTATTTACACTTATAATAATTGAACTTGTGCCATTTCAGATTACGTAACGTTTGACGAGCGCTATTCTCCAACTGTGACTCAAAATTCCAACGTGTTTAATTGCACACAAATTAAAAGCAAGTCAGTGGAGAGAGCAAAAAATAATTCTATCTAACCCATGGCTGTCACAGTCTACTTTTTTATTGGATTTGCATTTATTTTTAAAACAATTTTGTGTCACCTCAATTTCAAGACTCCTCACCCTGGCATTTAACAGAATGTCTGGATGCTAAGGAACTTGGGGGAGAAGACAAAAAAGTGGAAGTTAGATTTTACTGAATAGCAGAACCTGCTCACTGAGTCACACTGCCTACTCCTGCTCATTCTCTTTATGTTCTCATTTCCTCCAGTAGCACCTGTGGTTGTATTTAATTGTTATATTTTTTACCGTGCAGAGACTGAACGATTCGACTCTACTGTCACATATTTGGGCAATATAGGAGAGGATGATCACTCCCTGTTGAACATGGCGCAGAGGGGAAAATTAGGACTGGCAATTTGCACAGGAGGCCCAAAGTATTACCTAGTTTGACTTACAATTCAAGATGCAAAGCACAATTATAACTCAAGTTAAAATAGTCGGTATGTTCTTCAAGTTGTATTAATGACTGGCATGTCATATTACCAACAACATATTAACATTAGTTTGTAGTTCTTCAAAATGCTTGGAATAATCTCATGCATTTTGAAAGGAATTCCTGATCACTAGAAACTACTGCTATAAGGTTTTAACTTCCAGATGACGAGTTTCAATTCTACAGATTGCTGCAGAGAAATCATCGGGTCATTTGAATCTTCACTTCCCCTGTTCTGACCTAATGGACCTAGGGATTTCCTGAATTCCTTGGAGAAATGTTGAATTTAAACATGTACATCTCTAAATGCTGAGCTGTGGTGCACTGATTAGCACTGTTTGGAGCCACATAACAAATAAAACCATGCTTAAATGGACACAATCTATACCATTAGGATTTCTATAAAAATACTGCCAAATTAGACATAAAATATTTCAGACTTTTTATGCATCTGGATAAATTTCATCAAGTAGAGTTAATTATGAAGATTGAATTGAAATTCTTGAGTGGCAAATGCTTGTTTGCATTAGACAATATAAAATTTTGCCCCTCATTAAGAGAAAACTATTGTTGGCATTGCGTTACTACTTCATGCTGTGAGGAAATACTGATACCCAACGTCACTGTGAAACAGTTAGTGATTCTACAACTGAGTTATAAGCACAGTCCCTTGTGGAAATTAGAAACATATTTTACCGGGAGGCATTATGCATTATGTTTATATTTGCCTTCTTATTTTTTTTTATAAATTACATTGTTGTTTTTTTTATAGTTAATCCAAAATTAACCACCCATGTAACTATAGTTCAAATATTATTTTTGTTTCACCTTCTGATGAGTTCCAGGGACAAAATTATACGTGAGGAAATCAGCAGCTTAATTATACTGAGCAGCATCAGATGGCTCCGAGAAATGCACACAATGTTTGGATTAGATTCATGTATTTTTCAGTTATCTGTACTTTTAAAGCTAAGGCCAATAAAATTGCTATAGGTGCATTAATTATCCCTTGTAATGGCATCATTTACATTTATGCTTTGACTCACATTTTATAGCGGAGCCCATCAAGTGTAGGATACAGAAACAGAATTCATCAATTGTAAAATGTTGTTTTTGTTATATGGCAAACAAAAAATTACTTTAACCAAAATCTCTTTACGTTTAAAGACTGTCTGAATAGTTTGAAAGAGGTTCAAATGTCAAAAATTCCAGTCTTACCATCCCTAGCAGACTGAAATGAAACATGCTGATTACAGAAAAAAAGAGCTGCTTGTATTTTTTTTAAAGTATTTGCACATTTTCATAAAATAATGAGTAAGCATGGTTGGCAGTAACTATACACAATAACTCCATATTTGGAAGCTAAACAAAGTAAATCTTTCTCTCATGCCTTTAGAAAAAGCAGCAAATGCCAAGAATACTAACAAAAACAAAGCCAATCTATTTCCACAGACATTCACATTGTGTCAGGCTGGAAGGAAAGACATGCTCCTGCTTTGTGCTAATTATCTCTCTGCACTGGCACTGCTGAAGGCAGGGGAGGAATGGATCGGATTCAGCCTTTGCCAGCTCTGGGACCTTCCATCTGGGCCGGTCCCTGATAATTGCCCCTTGGCTGCGAACACACAACCCCCACTTCACACTTAGCCACAATAAGAGGCTGAGCAGAGTAGCCCTGCAGGCAGGCCGACTTCAACCAACCACTAGTGGCACCATCATTAAATCCTGCCGAAGGTCGCCATAGCAACCGCCTGCTGAGGCTGCTCCACCACACTCAACATCTCCTAATCAGCTACCATGTGAAATGCAAATTCAGACAGTCTGAAAATTAGTCAAGAAGAATGGGGATGAAGATGCAGGTACGTGAAATATTCATGTGCATCATAGCAAAAGCAGACAGTCTGAATGACACAATAAAGAACAACCTATGACATTTTTGCCATCTCCCACGTTATTGTTTACACCTAGCTTTACCATCTAGACCACAGACACTGACACACAAGACATGCACATTGCTGGAAACGCAAAGAATTGGAAGGGATTTTTGAACAATTAGAAAACAAAATAAAATAAGTTACTCCCAATAAATTTTAATTCAAGGTAGATGTAAAAAACAAAAACAAAATTTTGCACTAAGAATTTCCCCCAACTGACCCTCAAATACACACTCCTACACTAATGCCAACACTATTAGTTCCTCATTAACTCTAAACCTTTAAGACTACTTTGTGAGCACTGTTATCCTGCAATTATATAAGATTCAAACATTTTTTAACACATATTTAGATGTATTCCTATTTGTGGTAGAGCAGTGTTGTTAATTTTTGAGTTAAGAAATGTACTGTTCTGCATCAGTTTGCAAGAACATTTTCCTTTTCATTTTATATAAAATGTGTGTTGTTGAGAATAAGCAAGTTTCCTTGCTCCTGAACTAAGCATTAAAGTAGCTTTCTTCAATTTTCCCTGTCTCACCATCTTTTCCAGCCGGCCAGCCTAAGATCCGCTCAGATGACGGGAGTGAAGCTACTATTATAAGTCAGACTGAAATCAGTCAGCCTCACTGCAAGGATTTGTGTCATGAAGAAATCATTCAGCAGATATGGCACCCCCAAAAACAAAATCAAGATATTGATTCTCCTCCCAATTTTTAACTTAGACAACAGAAAACAACTGTGCTACTGGTAAATTTGTGGTGATTTACACACACCCCCTCCACCCCAACCCACAATTAAAAGCAAAATAAAGTTAGGTGCAATAAAAGCAGAATTCCTCCAATGGTGGAGCCAATACTCCAACATTATTTTCTCATCACAATTCCTGTGTTCTTCAATCCAAAAGCTGATCAACAGTCAGAACAAATAAGAACCCACCTCTTCTGAGTAGTGGTCAGAAGGAAGAGGAGGATAATCACACTGTTCGATCTTTTTACAGAGAGAATATAGGTTCATCTTATCACCGTAGAATGGACTTTGGAGAGCAGCCATCTAGAGAATAAGGGAGAAATCATGCAAAAGATTAATGCGAAAGAAATTAAAATACACAAGCATATCATGTTTAAATAGGACTTTATTTTACTACTGTAGAGTATTGCAACATGTGGTTTAATCTCTTCATCTTAAAATATATTGCTACATTCGCTTTTATTTCATATAATCTCAATTGACTTACCATATTGGTGAGACTGCTTTTGGGTTCAGTTTAGGTCAGGAAAGGCACTATTTAGTTGGAAAGAGCGTGGAGAAGATGTGCGAGGTTGTTGTCAGGACTTGAGGGCCTGAGTTATAGGGAGAGGTTGGCCAGGCTAGGACTATACTCTTTGTAGCGCAGGAGGATGAGGGGTGAGTTTATAGAGTTGAATAGATAGGGCGAATGCACAGAGTCTTTATGGAACGAACCGCCATAACAACGTTTAAAACTTTTGGATTAGATGGCCATCTTCAGAATCCATACATTGCTGAACGATTCACCGATTTAACCTCTGGCCTCTGCTTATAACAAGATATTTGTGATGAACACCGAGGACAATAAAACAGGGATCTATATATATCTTTCATTTAGAGAATTCAAACCTTTTGAAAAATATTAAGCTCTGCACAACGT
Organism: Rhinoraja longicauda; assembly: GCF_053455715.1. Taxonomy (NCBI): domain Eukaryota; kingdom Metazoa; phylum Chordata; class Chondrichthyes; order Rajiformes; family Arhynchobatidae; genus Rhinoraja; species Rhinoraja longicauda. Next base: position 29,527 of record NW_027602519.1, read on the forward strand.
TGTATCACTTTGACAATTTGCACTTTCACAAGTATACAAATTCAACAGTAACCAAAGAACTGAAGGAAGAAACATAAAGCCCGACATCAGCTGTGTCACCTCATGGTCAAGTGCTTGTAACCCTCATTTATGAAGCTCGGTTTCATTTAGGTATATGCTTAAGTGACAAGAGTTAGTTAAGCCATCATCTGTGATGTTTAAAAGTTCTCATATTACCTTCCAGAGTTGTGGAATAGCAGGCCAGATTAGTAATGAATTTAGTAATATTTTGACATTTTGAATCCATTCACATTTTCAGCACCAGCGTGGATATAGTACACTTGTTCAACAAATTGAAGACTTGTTGTTCAACTGTAGCCATTAAAACAAATACTGCTGTGTGGCAATTATATTTCCACCTCAGGGTAGCTCTCTCTTCAGATCCCAGTGAGGTGCTGAGGTCTGGATAACCCAAAAACCTGTCATTTAGTGCCAGATCTAATGCTCCAGTTCATACTTGTATGTGTACATGCATCACATTTATACAAAACACATTTCTCTGCACTGGCTTCATATTTGCCAGTCTGAGTGTCTGGGTGGAATATAACTAGCTTCCAGGATCCCCACTGACTATTCTCCCAGCTTCAGAAAGCTTTGCCAGGATTTATTCTTTCCTTTATCTAATGCAAACCAGATTGGGGAAGGAACTGAAATCTTCTTTAAGTAAAATAAAGATGTAAAACAAAATGTGGAATGACTAATTTAATGAAAAAGGGAAAAGCAGCAACTTAACTCTTATTTATAGATGTTGGAGAAGTAGAAAAGGTTGTATGACCAGACTTTATAGCAGTAACAAATATTTATAAGAACAACAACCCTCATACCACAACCCTCCACTTTAAATGATGAACTTAAATTACTTACATTTTAGGCATTCTTTAAGGAATAAAAATATAGGTTTCAACAACTGACTATCCCAAATAACACAGCAGCTGGAAGTAACGTTTTTACCATTGCATTTTTGCAATTATTTAAGTACCATAAATCATAGCACAGAAAAAAAAAATCTATTTTTTATTCAGCACATATGCTGATAATATTCCATAGTAAAGAAAACTATGTTGAGCTACATTTCATTGTGTTGGGTATGTATGAACTGCACTGTGAATTTCCATTATGCCCTACAATGCCACGTAAGATATGGCACCAGAATTATGCTCTCCATTCACAAGAGTCATAAATCCAGGAATTTTAAATAATAAATCATCCAATTAAACTTGAACAATACCTGCAAGATCGGAAGTGCAAGGTTTTAGGTTAACTTACCAAACATCAATGAAATTTAGTTTCTCAGCCTTGCCTCCTGCTTTGGCCCCTCAGTCTGAAGAAACGAGAGTCGGCACGGTGGTGCAGTGGAGAAGTTGCTGCCTTACAGCGCCAGAGACCCAGGTTCGATCCTGACTACGGGTGCTGTCTGTATGGAGTTTATACGTTCTCCCTATGACCTGTGTGGGTTTTCTCCGGGTTCTCCGGTTTCCTCCCACACCCCGTACAGGTTTGTAGGTTAATTGGCTTGGTAAAATTGTAAATTGTCCCTCGTGCACGTAAAATAGTATTTGTGTGCGGGGATCGCTGGTCGGCGTGGACTTGGTGAGCTGAAGGGCTTGTTTCCGCACTGTATCTCTAAAACTAAAACATTAAACAGACAGATCCCTGAATTTTTAACTCAATTACTGGAGTGCATGAAACTGGTGCCACACATAACATCACAATAGAAATATAACTTGCAATTTGTGGAGTTGGGAATAGCCCAATGCAGTTTATCTGAAATAGTTTCCCAGCTGTGGCACGTCACAGGGTATCAGCAATACCCAGGGTATAACAGGGCATATGGTATGTATGCTACAGTAAGTTAGCAGCATTATATGTTGAACAAAATAGCATTTTTTTTACTATGATTTATGATATTTGAATAAGTGTAATGGCAAAAAACTTACTTCCAACTGCAGCGTTATTTGAACTAGTAAGTTGTTGACACCTATATTTTTATTCTTTAAAGAATGCGTGAAATTTAGTGATAAAATGACATATACACGTACCTCGCACTGATTTTTGATGTATTAAACTTGATCACTGTGGTGCCAAGAATACATCTTGGCTTATAAGAAAATAACTGCAGATGCTGGTACAAATCGATTTATTCACAAAATGCTGGAGTAACTTGGCTTTCTCTTGCAACTGACTTTTTGTGATATTAACATTGTGGAACCAAACTTTTAAGACATTTAGAAAAATCGTGCAGGAAGTCTTGCAACTCAGAGCTGTATTTATTAATTAATTTCTTTGAATCATTAATAAAACATAAATGCAGGAGACAAATTGACGAAGCATCATATCCAGGTTAGTTTACAAGAGAGGAAAATCTAAAATATTGTTCATAACAATGTTACAACAACATCCCAGGGGTTACCAAGTTAGGGAGATGTGTCTAACCTTGCAGTTCAGACTGCTTACATTCAAGGCGTACAATATATTTTGCAAATCAATACATATGTACATTTTAGTTAGAAAGCAACAAAGGTTCATTGACCTGAAACATTAACTGTGTCTCTAGCCATGGGTACTGCCTGACTTGCTGAGTATCATCAGCATTTCTGTTCTAATTTCTAGTTATATCTGTTTGCAGAATAGTTTAAAGGGAGTTAATTATCCAGAATTTGCTGTCCAAATAATGGTGAGAGTTTTGTCACAGTCCTCATGTGGAAATGACAGAGAAATGTCACTGGCATCAGGATGCTAAACTTCTACAGAAAGTGCAAACAAAACTCACAGTCCTGCTAATTTCAGGCTAAATACTCGTTTAATAACAAAATTAAACATTGCAAGTGTGGAGTCTCACTCCACTGGGTTTCAGGTTTAGGTTTGAAGATTTTAACATATTTGAAATCTAAATTCTGAACGTTGTTTAATTTTACTTTCAATCTACCAACCTAATCTCTCTCACCCTATTTTACAAGAGGATTGAGGAGTTTCGATCACTGAGGGTATTTAAAGTAGATTGGAGCAATGAGGTTATGGGGAACCAGCAAAGAGGAGACAAGAGCTGGGCAGATCAGTCATGATCAGATTGAAAGTTAGGACAAGCTTGTAGGGCAGAGTGGCCTACCCCTGCTTCTACTTTCTGATGTACTAACAATCTCTTCCTGTATCCGATTAAGCCGCAAAAAAATCCATTGCTTACCATCCCTTAAAAGTCATCGAACCATTTAATACCTCAGATGACACAATCGTGAGAGCTGGTACTTGTTATCTGTAATAAGGTGCCACATGTACCTGCCTTATGGCAACAGTCTTTGGTTAAATATGTACCTGCTAGTTTAATTTTACGTGTGGCAAGTAGCTGAAAGTGCAAGCCATTGAGGGATCTGTACACTGTGGACGGCTTGATTGCAATCACGTATAGTCTTTCTGTTGACTGGATAGCACGCAACAAAAGCTTTTCTCTGCACCTTGGTACATGTGACAATAAATTAAACTCAACTAAAAGGACGTGTCCCTGTTTTAATGGCCAGCTAAACACTGTCAGGTGGAGATCTCATGTAATGAATGATACTACAATAATACAGCCAACCCTCGTTAGTTCATCAGTTCTGCAATGAACATAAGAGACAGGATTATGGCTGATATTCTGCCTAAAATCCATCTTGCCATCCAATCTCCATTAGCCCCAATTCTCCGGGTACAAAAATCTATCAATTTCAATCTCAAATGTACGCAATAACTGAACATCCTTCGAGGAAGAGAATTCCAAATATTTACAATTGTGCATAAATATATTTCTCCGTGCGTCAGTGCAAAATGGTCGACTTACTGTTCCAGGTCTTTGACCCGAATTCTAGACTCTCCAGTTAAACGGTAGTGACTCTCAACACCAACCCTGTCAATCCCCCTAAGAGCCTTCAAATGTTTCAGTGAGATGACCTAATTCTTCCACTCTCCAGTGATCATATCTGATCTCAATCAGTCTCTTTACATGGGGTAACTCACTCCATATTGGAATCAACCTGCTGAGTTTACACTGCAGCAGGGCAACAGATAATACATTGTTCCAAAAGGCAAAAACAAAAGGAAAATCATGGCGTCAGGCGGCATCTATGGAGACAGCAAAATGGTCAGAAATCTTTAGTCAGAAGCCCAAGAGAAAGATCATCAACTCAAAAGGTTAATTCCTACTTTCTGCACAAAAGTTCCCTTGAACAGGATCATTTTTCATTTCAAACATATTGCTTTTGTTTAGGGCGGGAGACTGAAACTTCATACATTACTTCAAATGAGGTTGCACCAAAACCTTGCAAAACCTCAACAAGACTTCTTATTTTGATTATTCTTTAACTCTTTCCAAAAAGCCCAAGGTATCTGTTGCTATCAGGTTCTACTTGCAGGTTTATTTTCTGCGTCTCAAAACCAACAGACTAACATCTCTCTGTGCAACAGC